>NC_057801.1:836220903-836231723 GCF_018294505.1 Triticum aestivum | reverse complement strand
ATGGGTGGCGCCGGCGCCGGCGCGCGCGGGGCGTAGGAGGAGGAAAGGAGAGAGTGCGGCGCGAGCAGTCGAGTGTGTCGCGCGCTGTAGCAGGCGCCCGAAATACGCCACGCGGGATGGCGTTTCCGACAGCGCCCCCAACTCGATATAGCGCGCGCGCCGTTATTGCGCGCCCGCTGGAGCGACCCGCCGCGTTGTGCGCGCCCTAAAACCGACGAATTTGCGGCGCAGCGCTAGTTTAGCGCAGCTGTTGGAGATGCTCTTAGTAGTACAAGTACAATTTATTTAGAAAACCCAATCAATCACGAGATCGCATCGCCATCTGACGGACAATGACACCCGGGCCCCACCTCGGCCAAGTTTATCAGCAATCCCACGTGGCCAAGAACAGCCGCCGCATCCACCAATCCCTGCCCGATCCCATCACATCACCACAGCCCCAGACGAAACCCCGACAGAGATCGATCGACATCCGGCCGGAGCAACGCGGCGGCGACGGGGCTCCTCTCGGCGGCGGGCAACCGGCCACTGGTAATCCCGCCGCTTGATTTCGCAGCTCTTCTTGGATCCGTAGGCTCAAGATTTGATTTTGCAGTTCATCTTTCTGCTCGATTGTTTCGTACTATATCCTCGTGAATCTGAATCTGAATCCAATCCAATCCCCTGCCCGCCCACTGAATCCTCGTATTTTAATTAGTTTCTCGGCGTGCAGATTGGTTCGATCTTTTTGTCGGAGCCGATTGTCCGGACGGGCAGGCGAAAAGGGGATCCGCCGGCGGAGCGATAATCTAGGCTATCCGTCAGCCAGAAAAGGCCCAGGCTTTTAATCAGCGGCGGCGGCGGCGGCTGCTCTGCCAACGATGGACCCGCAGGTGGCGGTGCAGGGCGGGGACTGGGTGTCGGCGGTGACGCCGCTGCTGAAGCTGCTGTGCCTGACGGTGATCGGCCTCCTCCTGGCCCACCCGCGGGCGCAGGTGGTGCCCAAGGCCACCTTCAAGCTGCTCAGCAAGCTCGTCTTCGCGCTCTTCCTGCCCTGCCTCATCTTCGTGCACCTCGGCCAGTCCGTCACGCTCCACAACGTGCTCCACTGGTGGTTCATCCCCGTCAACGTCCTCATCGCCACCGCCGTCGGCTGCGCGCTCGGCTACGCCGTGGCGCTCGTCTGCCGCCCGCCGCCGCGCTTCTTCCGCTTCACCGTCATCATGACGGGCTTCGGCAACACGGGCAACCTCCCCATCGCCATCATCGGCTCCGTCTGCCACACCGCCGACCACCCCTTCGGCCCCGGCTGCCACCGCGAGGGCATCGCCTACGTCTCCTTCGCGCAGTGGGTCGCCGTCCTCCTCGTCTACACCCTCGTCTACCACATGATGGAGCCCCCCATGCAGTACTACGAGATTGTCGGCGAGGGCCACGAGATCGAGGAGGAGCCGCAGCTCAGCAACTTCAGCCGCCCCCTGCTCCACGAGGCCGAGTGGCCCGGGATGGCCGACAAGGAGACGGAGCACTCCAAGACGCCATTCATCGCCAGGATCTTCGCCAGCATCTCGGGCTCCTCGCAGAACACCTTCCCCGACATCGATTTCACCGAGGAGGGCGGGATCTCCGGCGCCGGGCCTAGCAGCCCCAAGTCGCTCCGGTGCCTTGCAGAGCCGAAAGTGGTCAGGAGGATGAGGGTGGTCGCCGAGAAGACTCCGATTCAGCACGTCCTTCAGCCGCCGACCATCGCCTCCTTGCTCGCCATCATCATCGGCATGGTCCCCGTGCTCAAGGCCTTCGTGTTTGGGGCTGATGCGCCGCTCTCCTTCTTCACCGACAGTTTGGAGATCCTCGCTGCTGCTGTGGTGCCCTCGGTGATGTTGATTCTGGGAGGCATGCTCGCAGAAGGCCCAAATGATAACGCACTGGGTATCCGGACCATCGTCGGTATAACCGTCGCAAGGCTCCTGATACTCCCGTGCATTGGCATCGGCATCGTGATGCTAGCAGACAGGTTGCATCTGCTCGTCGAGAACGACCACATGTACCGGTTTGTGCTCTCACTGCAATACTCCACCCCCAGTGCCATCCTGCTTGGAGCAATCGCAAGCCTGAGGGGTTACAGCGTTAAGGAAGCATCCGCGCTCCTCTTTTGGCAGCACATCTGTGCGGTGTTCTCTCTCTCCATCTACCTGGTCGTATATTTCAAGCTGTTGTCATACATCTGAAAGATGATTGCCTGCCTCGCAACACCGGGTTATAGCAGTCATCATGGAAGGTGATTCCCAAGAAAAGGAGTGCTTGAATGAATTCTCAGCCATGCCTCCTTATGGTTAAGAAGTGTATTCATAATTTGCTAGTGGTTTGTAATTTCTGTTACATTGTATTATTCGAGAACAGGAGATACGTTTTTTGTCGTTAATTATTGTCGATATATTATTGCTGGTGTACATGTTTTTGATCTTATTGCAATATCGCACTTATTGGCTGCCATTGCCAGTTTGTAGAGCAGCACAAGTTGCCAATACATTTTTTGCCTGATTAGGTATAAATCTCTGGTGTTCAACAGCAGTGTGATACATTTGAGCAGAATCTAAATTTCTGTCAAATAACTCAATGTGATAATGGTTAGATGTCTTGTGAGAGGGTGAAAAATACACCTTGAAGTAATTAGTTTAAATTGTGTCCATTATACATATACAAAGTGTATGTATGGATGAAACAACAATTGCTGATAATAAATTCCTGGAGAGATCTGGAGCACAGAGCAAAGACAACGAGACATGCCAGAGTGGTGAAAAGTGAGCCAATAAAGAACCACAAATAGGGCAAAACTTTAATTTTTCTTGAGGTAAATAAAGGTGCTCAGCAACTCCATGCAACTTTCCAGTTTCTACTTGCAAGGGGAAGAACAAAAAGGCATGGCACTAACATATGCATCACTGTCATCAACTGAATTGAGTGGCCACTTTTGATTTTCTTTCTGCAGGTCTGGGCTGGCCACTTTATCCTCAGATCCAGACATGCCGTTGAAATACAATCCAGACATTGCTTTCAGGTTGGATTGCTGACTGGAAAGGTGAGTCCCAAGCCACTGTGTGCACCAGCATTGCCAGTATTCTTTCCATGGATGCAGAGAGTGGAGTAGCAAAAACAACTCATTAGCTTTCCTTGTTTACTCGCTAACCTATCGTCGACGATCTTGGAGAATGGTGACCAGGTTTTCCAGAAGGGCGAGATTGTGCGATTCGCGAGCTTCCACGGGCGGTATCTTGCTGTTTCGGTGGAGAAGTTAATTTCCGCGCGAAGCGACGTGTCGCGCTCTGGCCATGTGGGAGACAAGTGTAAGTACAATTCATGCAATAACTTGATTAGTGAGCAAGCAAATGCTATTTAAGTTCAAGGTACCCCTTCAGATGCCAAGGTGGTGATATGCTTAGGACTTCTAGGAAACTGGGTTTTTCCTCAACTCATACAGCAACATAACTATATACTCTGAAACTCCTATTTCCCATTTTCGTCGGCGAAAACAATTCCTCGCACGGCACACGGGCCTGAAAATCCATGTTGTCTCTTTATGCATCCTCCTTTTGCCTTCTTTTCCCCTGCTCCTACTTTTGAGTCAGCAGCAACAAAGAAAAAATAATTATGTGGACAGAGAAGGCAGAGCCCTCGAGAGCCGTATATAAACCGACATCCGCGGCCGAGGAGGAGTTGTGATCCACCTCCAACCTCAAATTCCTCTGTGATCACTTGCTTGGATGTGCTGTGTCAGTTACAGCGACCCGTCTCCTCCTCTTCCCGCCGAGGAGAAGAGTAAAGAGGAGGAGCAGCGGTGCGGTGCGGCCATGGAGGTGGATGCAGAGGCCTCCTACAGCTATGGCTTCCTCCCTCCAGACAGGCACCAGCCCTATTATGCCCCACCTCCTCCTCCACCAGGTATGTTGTTCCTTGCTCACTGCTGAGAACACCCGCACGCCGTTTCGTTATGAGGCGACGCGTTGCCGTTTGGTCTCTGATCTGATCCTTGGTTTCTTTACGGTTCATTGGGTCCATTCATTCATGCTTGCTGCTCTTGAGAAAAACTTTTTTCTCCGCGGTTACTACTGTCCTGTGACAGGTTCTTGCATTTCATTTCCTGTTTATCAGGATTGCTGCTATACTTGCCCTTGAATCTTTCCTAACCTTTTTTCAGATTCTGTTTTCTGTTACATCTGTTTTTGTGGTTGCTAGCAAAGAAATTCAGAAGCATTGTTTTTGGTCATGTCTTGATCAGATGTAGAAAGGAAAAGTGTTTTTTTTTATTTCTTGCTTTTAGTTTTCTTGGAATACAAGAGAATGATCTAAAGTCGGGTGCTTTAGTCATTGTAGCTCATGAAAAAGTTTCCACGTCGCTAGATTGAGAAGTTGACTGCACCTTTTAGCAAAAATCAAGACAGAAGGATCCGATTAGATCATGTTGGATTGGATTTGCATACAGCAGCACATGAGCTGATTTTTTGTTGTTGTTGTTGATGTTACTCAGAAGATGGTGAGCTGTGGGAGTACTTCCCTTGCCCGTTCTGCTACATCGAGGTCGAAATGCCCTTCATCTGCAGCCATCTGCAGGAGGAACACTGCTTTGACACCAGAAATGCTGTAAGAGAAATATCTCCCTTTCCCTTTTGCTGGAATTACTGCTATGCAAATTAACTTTGATTACATATTAATTTTGATCAAAACATAGCCTTAAGCTCATAAACTCTTCCTGCTGGAAATGCGTTTAAAAATGCTACTGTATGTTCTTTTATAAAATCCCAAGCTACTCCATTATATAGCTCCTGATACAATGAAACAGAGCTACCCGCGAAAAAAGCGAAACAGAGTAATTTTGTCTGTCCCTCCCTTTAATAGTGGCAAATGGCTTGATTGATTCTATGAAAAAAGAAATGCGGGTGTGATTGATTTTTATAATAACAGTTCGAAATCACGATTTCTCTGTTACGATGCCGACTCACTATTGGGTTTTACTTGATGATCTTCAGGTTTGCCCGATATGCGCTGAGAATCTAGGCAAGGACATGTCTGCGCATTTCAGATTTCAGCACTCCCATCTTCTCAAGGTACTATATCTATATCTATATATCCCTCCTACGTGAGAATCGGCGCCATCCCGGCACGAAAAACTCATCATCATTCATCATCTGATCATGGCAGAGGAGGAAGCCTTCGAGGCCCAGCAGCTCACCATGGCCAGCAGCGGCAGCACCACCTGCATATGATGTGAACCCCTACATGATGAGCAGCAGGCCATGCCAGGACCCTGAGCCTGACCCACTGCTCTCCCAGTTCATCTGCCGCGGCAGCGACAACCAAACCGAAACCGAGCCAGGATCGCGCGACGGAGGAAGCCACCGCCACCGCCCGAGCAGCGCTCATCCGACGGCGGGTGTCCAGAGGTGAGGAAGATGATGGTCGCCTGTTTTTTCAGAGATTTACAATGGCTAAGCTGAGCAATGGTGGTGCCTTTTGATTTTCAGGCCTGTGAGCCGGCTGGAGCTGGAGGAGAGGCTGCAGAGGATAGAGTTCCTCAGCGGGATCATCACATCAACCATTCTTTAGTTAATTATAAGCTCTAATTGTGTTGATGTCTAGGGTTTCTTGAGCAGTTTTAAGCCTGTGTTTTATGGTCCAGATGTACTATATATAACCTTGGCTATCTATAACTATCAATACAACAACATTTGCATACTTTGCAGTTATTTTCTTGTTGTTAATTTACTTTTTCATCAAATTAAATTAACATGAACATCAATCAGTGTTCCATTGAGATTTTCCTGAACCGATTTTCATTTGCTTGCGACGTCAAGTAATTTCAGTTCAAAATACAACTCGAGGAAACGAATAGTAAAATAACCGGACCGGAGTAAAATGGGCGAAGCATATGCACAGCAAAAAGGGAGGAAGCACACAGAGCAGAAAAGGGAGGTAACAAAATTAACCTGGTATGGTATGATATCTGTGTATGCTCTACACGTATCATCAATATCATCACCATTCACCTAAGCTCACTACAATAAGGGCTCTAGAGATGACAAAAAAGGGGGGAGGGAGGATTAACAGCGGCGACGTATACGACGGCCTAGTGGACAAATGTTACGTTGGGAGGGGTAACGCCCATCATCTCGTAATACGCCTTGTCGGCCTCCGCGATCCTCGTCTGGAAGATCCCCCACTCTTTTCGGCAGCGCTCCCGCACCCCTTCCCATGGCGCCTTCCCGTTCTCCGCCTGTCCCTGCGAGTTTTCGATAGCAGGAATGAGTTTGGTAGTAAGTGCTAGGTTTTGCTGTTCTATGATGGGCCTGGTGCTCAAAAGATATGCTTTTATGGTTCTTCTTACCTGGTTCCCAAGAGAAGGAACCACTTGGTGTACGATCCACTGGGAGTCGACGACACCGATTTTCTCATGAGCAGGCTGCTAAGAGTAAATACGTTAATCGTAGATATAGAGATAAGATGTTCGAGAGCTATTTAAATGATTATAGTGTTAGGAGTGGACGTAGTCAGAAATATATCAATGTTTTGACAAGGGCATGTGGTTCATACCTCCACACATTTCCTCAGAGCAAAATCCAGACCCCATCCATGAACCAAGTCATTCTGCAACAAAAAGGGGATGTTAACCACATGAGGTGCAAATGTAATAAGAAATTAGATGGTGGAAATATGCTATACCTGAATCATATGCCATACACATCTCCATGCATCTCTGGAGAAGACCGGAGCCATAATTTCAACAAAACTGCACATCAAACATATACAGTTAGGCCCTTTTCCACGTATATCAGCAACCAAAGTAACACAAGTCAGCTGCGGAGGGCAAAATACATACGCAGCGCATGGTGGAAGATGAGGATCCGTGCACCAGCCTGGCCTCTCCTCAGTATCCCTGTTAAAACGAAACCACCAACCAGGTAGGTATGAGATGAAAGGTAAGGAAAAAAAATTGTGTATCTCAGACGGGCAGACGATAGTTATTCCACTTACTTGTGGACCTCACGATCCCCTCTTCTTTTGGTCATCTGCCATGTTAATCCCTTATCTGGCTCCAAACCAGGTTGTGAGATTTCCAGCTGATATTTCTTGACAAGTTTGATATACCTACAATGTAAATCATGTTAGCAAGTCACCTAACTCTCCAACAGAACAACGAGTTATGCTAAGTGAAGACTGAAAGCATACTCCTCTCCATTGAAATGATCGACTCCAAGGTCTTCATCCCAGATAAATATGTACTCATAAGGTGCCACGATATCAGGATGCAAGAATCTTTTAGCATACCACCTAGAGGTGAAGAAATTAGTCAACTTCTAGATTCGCCGTTCAGATTACAAATTTAAGAAAATACAAAAGCATCAGGGCGTACCATTTCGCTTGTTTCAGAACACTAACATGAATCGCTCGTTTTGACCACTCAAATTCCTCCCATTCAGTCACATGGCCATCATAGTGAAATAACAGGATAGCAAAGTCATCAGAAAACTGCAAGAACCAAGAGCTCAAACAATTAGGCAGATAACCAAGTTACAATATCACTGTATTTGTAAATTAATGGGTAAAAAGTAAAGATAACACGACAAAACAGTGCCCTGTACCAGACAAGAAACAGTGAAAGTAAAAAGGGTAACCTGGTACACTCAGATAATTGATATATTATAAATGTCAAAAAATTACCTTCTGGACTGCTCTATTTATGTTGTCCTTCTGTGCAATTCCAACAGTAAAAGTAACAAGGTACTTTGGCTTGAAGGGTAGGTCCTGCAAATTCAAAGTCAAGCAAATTTTGTGAGGGTTAACTCAAACACTGAGGATAACTTTGATGCACCATAAATGCCGGTGTGCAGAGATTCAGATTTACATTTATAAACTTTATGAAACATGAAAGCTAAAAATGCAAATTGGCTTAAAATCAGCAAAGAAATGCAGGACATACCACAGGTCAGAACATTATATGGAATTCACAGGAGCACAAAAAACGTCAGTGCACAACAGTGCGCAAGAACAATCACTTCGAAATTATGTGACAACAATAGACAAGCATAACAATGTAATATCAGATGACAGGAGCAAACATATGCTGATTATTTGAGAGCAATGTGATAAGCAGAATACAGCATAGTCAGCTTTTTGAGGTGGAATATTATAGTACATGTAGTGGAGAAAGAAAGGAACACAATATTCTCTTTGAGGCGGAATACAGCATATAAGGTGGAAAAGAAAGAAGGAAAGGCATCCCTTGAGCTGAAATACATCCATCCAGGTGGATGGAGAAAAGAATAGCTACCTCAGCCGGGTCTCCCCATAGTCTGTGAGCATTGAAATCAGACTCTGATGCAATGATGCCAGGTGCTAGCATCTCCGCGCCCCTGGGGTTTGTTGGTACATATATCTATGATTGTCAAGAAAGATCAAGGTTAGATCAAATAGTTAGGATGTGAATTGTACGTATACTTTTAATAAAAGATGTAGAAACAGAGCTGGAGTAGAAGAACAAAGGCAGGTTACCTTCATGGTAGTGTTTGAACTAGATTCAGAAGTATTTCCCCTTGCGTTTCTAGCAGAAATCCAGGCATGGTTCAGTATAGCCTGAGCTGAGAGTCCAGAGTTCTTGTCCTCTATGTAGGAAACAATGCTAGAAGGGAAGTGAAGCTGCAAAGCATGTTCGAAAGAGTCAACTTTCTTGAGATGCGGTTTGCATCCATGCACTTACTGCAGCACTACGTTGATAATAGAGGCACGTGAATGTATACCTTTGTTATGCTGACTGTTGGGAAGGAGATCCCGATGAAGAAACCAAAGACCACCCCGATGATGGTCACGACGACAAGCCTCATGCTCTCGTTGGGTTTCTTACTATGCACACTGCAGGGGCACCAAGTTAAGGGTCAAGGAACAAGTTGGCATAATTAAAAACAGATAACCAAGAGAGAAAGGAAGGCATGTGAACCTGCGGCCAACTATCGGGAGTTTTGCCATCGCCTAGCACACCGGCGCGGGAACGGGCGATCGAGTCTTGCGAGCGGCAACTGCTACACATTGCTCGGCAAGCACATAATGATGACGCCAACCCGGAAGGCAGACCTGAAATACATATATACAGTGGATGTTATCAGGTGTCTGCGGTTATGAAACAACATATCGGCGCTAGATTTGAACCTCCTTTTTTAGCACGCACGTAGTATTTACTAGTCATTACTCGCTGCCAACTATACACGGTTCCCTAACTTTGATGCAGCAGTTAGTTACCGGTCGCTGAACAATTATACTACACGACTGACGCTTCCCTGATTTTGATGCGGCGGTTAGCCGGTTACTGGTTGGTTTCCTGATTTTGATGCAGCACTTGCTGGTTGGTTGGGCAGCCAGGATACATTAGCGTGCTGGTAAAGCTTGGAAATTTCATATGGCCATGCCCATGTGGGAAATTGGACTGCCGGATTCATTAAAAGATGTTCCGGCTCCGAACTGAACTTTTAACCTGGGAGTAGTGCTGCTGCTAGGACTAGTCACGCGAATCAATTCGTCCTGCTCCTGCCTAGTCAACCGACAGACGGAACAAAACGTAGGGGAAAAAAACCCGGCCTTTGGATGGTATGGTATGAAGAACCAATCTATCTATCTAGCACCAGGGCTCTAGCGATGATAATGAATCGGAGAGGGGAAGCTGATCGAGTGAATCGAAGCATCCCCGCGCGAGGATCGGCGTACCTGCTGCAGCGCCGCGCGCGGAGGGCCGATCCGGCTCCGGCGCGTCCGGCGGCGTCCGGCGGCGGCGGAATCCGGCGCGGCTGCTGGCCGGGCCGGTCCGAGGCGCGCGCGCGCGCGCGTGCGGCGGAGGCGGGGGGCGGTGCCGCGGCGCGCGCGCGTGGAGGTGGGGGGGGAAAGGGGATGGCGACGGCGAGGGCGGTCAGAGGTTGGGATTGAAGAAGGAGAAAGGAGGGGGGGTGGGAGGGGAAGCTGGCCGCCCAAATCTTCTGCTGCGTGCGATTCGCTGGCCCCGGTGGGTGGCTGCCCGGTGGGCCAGACCTGCCGGTTTTTTGCTGTTACCAAACAAAAAAAATATTTACCGGCCCCTGCTGCCTGCTAAACGCCCGGCAATCCAATTAGGGTTTCCGCACTAATTAGTACTCCCTCCGTTCCAAAATAGATGACTCAATTTTATACTAACTTTAGTACAAAGTTGGGTCATCTATTTTGGAACGGAGGGAGTACATGCTTATTGACGACAGAGATATGCAATTAAATAAATAAACCCCGTGACAGAAGCAGTAAAAATTACCGGATTCGGGCACTGATTATATTTCCTTTTCGCGAAACACGGCGCGGCCTCATAAAAGCGGACATAAAACTCAATCTTACGCGCAACTAAATGACGCTGCACTCGTTTCACGCGGGGAACTGCATACATACACGGTGTTTTCTCACGGGGAACATCGCGAAGGTGTACCTACATCAGTTTATTCTTAGAGTTGGACATTGAGGGCATGCAGGTCGCACATGTCGTCGATTGCTAGGATTGCTTTAGAGCAGATCGCGACGAACACACGTGCGCTTGGTATTGCTACGACTGTTTGTGCCGTTGCTTACTCGGTATTCCTTCTCTTCCCGGTTTTATAAGGCGGAATTGCGTGCGTTCTTTCTTTGTTCATCGGTTTAGACCAGTGATGAGAGGCCTTTTTGTATCATTTTGGCATGTGTGTGATTTTCTTTTCCTTGTTTCATTGTGCCACGAGAAAAGCAAAAGCAAATGGTTCTTTCAAAGAGGTTTTAACGGATGAAGTTACTATGGGTTGCAGTGGGAA
>NC_057801.1:836218557-836220737 GCF_018294505.1 Triticum aestivum | reverse complement strand
GTGGATTAGTTGTTAACGAATCATCGACCGGTTTTTGCTGTTGCCAAAACAAGAACTTACTAACTCCTGCTGCCTGCTAAACGCCCAAAAATTCAATTAGGGTTCCGCCATTTTGCTTCTGCATAATTTACACTACCTCGCGCATGTACACATGTGATGCATGGTTCTCATTAATTTTTAAGACAAAAAACAGAGACTGAGATATGCACTAAATTAGTGGCATATATATGTTTGATAATATCAGAGATATGCAATTAAATAACCGTGTAACGGTTATTACAGGAGATATCAAGCAATAAATTACTGGATTCAGACATTGATTTTTCTTCTTTTTGCGACGCACAAGCTCATAGACACAAACATAAACTCAATTACACAACTAAATGACACGACACTCATTTCACACGGGGAATTACTTACACGGTTATTTAAGGAGATATCATGAAGGTGTAGCTACAACAATCGATTCTTAGAGTTGAACACTTAGGGTTGCACATATCATCAATGGCTAGGATTGTTTTAGAGCATATCCCGACTAACACGTGCACTTTGTATTGCTGGTGTCGTGGCATTGCTTACTTTGTATTCCTTCTCTTCCGGGTTTTATAAGGCAGAATTGTGTGTATTCTTTCTTTGTTCATCAGTTTAGACCAGTGAGGGGCCTTTTTGTATCATTTTGGCATGTATGTGATTTTCTTTTTCTTTGTTTCATTGTGCCATGAGAAAAGCAAAGCAAATGGTTCTTTCAAAGAGGTTTTAATGGATGAAGTTACTATGGATTGTAGTGGGAAGCAATTTGTAGGGGGGGGTGCTATGTGGTTTAATTGTTTACTAATCATTAACCAGCTTTTGCTGTTGCCAAACAAGACCTTGCTAACTCCTGCTGCCTGCTAAACGCCCAACAATTCTGTTGGAAATATGTCGTAGAGGCAATAATAAATTAGTTATTATTATTATATATCCTTGTTCATGATAATCGTTTATTATCCATGCTATAATTGTATTGAAAGGAAACTCAGATACATGTGTGGGTACATAGACAACACCATGTCCCTAGTAAGCCTCTAGTTGACTAGCTCGTTGATCAATAGATGGTTACGGTTTCCTGACCATGGACATTGGATGTCGTTGATAACGGGATCACATCATTAGGAGAATGATGTGATGGACAAGACCCAATCCTAAGCCTAGCACAAAGATTGTGTAGTTCGTATGCTAAAGCTTTTCTAATGTCAAGTATCATTTCCTTAGACCATGAGATTGTGCAACTCCCGGATACCGTAGGAATGCTTTGGGTGTACCAAACATCACAACGTAACTGGGTGGCTATAAAGGTGCACCACGGGTATCTCCGAAAGTGTCTGTTGGGTTGGCATGAATCAAGACTGGGATTTGTCACTCCGTGTGACGGAGAGGTATCTCTGGGCCCACTCGGTAGGACATCATCATAATGTGCACAATGTGACCAAGGGGTTGATCACGGGATGATGTGTTACGGAACGAGTAAAGAGACTTGCCGGTAACGAGATTGAACAAGGTATCGGCATACCGACGATCGAATCTCGGGCAAGTACTATACCGCTAGATAAAGGGAATTGAATACGGGATTGATTGAATCCTCGACATCGTGGTTCATCCGATGAGATCATCGTGGAACATGTGGGAGCCAACATGGGTATCCAGACCCCGCTGCTGGTTATTGACCGGAGAACGTCTCGGTCATGTCTGCATGGTTCCCGAACCCGTAGGGTCTACACACTTAAGGTTCGATGACGCTAGGGTTATAGGGAATAGATATACGTGGGTACCGAATGTTGTTCGGAGTCCCGGATGAGATCCCGGACGTCACGAGGAGTTCCGGAATGGTCTGGAGGTAATGATTTATATATGGGAAGTCATGTTTTGGTCACCGGAACGGTTTCGGGTGCTATCACTACTACAAAAAGGGCTATAGATGGAATGAGCACTAATGGCGCACCTGTCAGGTGGTGCGCCACTACTATATACTACTGGCGCACCCTCTGGAGATGCGCCATTAGTGTGGAAGACACTAATGGCGCACCAGAAAAATGGTGCGCCACTAGTAATATTTTTTCCCCATTTTTCCATACATACTAATGGCGCATCCAAGCGAGGTGCGCCATTACTAGTTCTAACTAGTAATGGCGCACCAGATAGAG
>NC_057801.1:836213769-836218255 GCF_018294505.1 Triticum aestivum | reverse complement strand
TTACTTTTTTGCAAAACTACTAATGGCGCACCACCTGCAGGTGCGCCATTAGTAAGCAGGCATACTAATGGCGCATTTGCTGGTGGTGCGCCATTAGTAACCTGGGACCCCAACAAGATATTTTGGACAGCCACACCTACCCACTAACTTTCCCCACTTCATTTCCTCCACCTCCTTCTCCAAACTTTCGGCTGCCTCCTCCTTCTCACCTCATTTGCACCATAGATTCATCAAAATTAAGTGGTGAAATTACCTTTTTTTTGATAGGTAAGTAAGGGGAAAGCTATCTTCATGTTGTAGATCTACTTTTTTTCTCCCTAGCTCACTCCAACAACGTGCACATGCACTTTTTGTGGCCTAGCTAGATCTATGTATGTTTATGATGTTGCATATGTTTGTGGTGTTGCATATATGTTTGTGGTGTTGCATATATGTTTGTGTTTGTAGGTACCGGTATTTGAAATGCGATAGTTGCCAATATTTTGCCGGAATATTGATTCATTTCCGTTTCGGCGAGAATTTTGGCACTATGCATTCTTTTTGGTCCTATTTTTAGGGAAGTTCATGCCAATTTTTTTCTTGGTTCTAAAATATCGTTTTGCTCTACCCCGCAGGCGACCATGGTCCGCACGATGACCGAAGGCATCGTGAATAAGTTTTTGAGCTCCGTGAAGGCCGAGATGCTTCAAAAGAACGAGATGGAGATAAGATGTCCGTGTCGAAGATGCAAGCTGAAGAGCCTTATTGCGGACCAGGATTCCGGGCAGGTGCGGGACCACCTGCTCTTGCATGGTTTCATGGATGGCTATCGGTGGCAAGGTGATGAAGATGACTATGAAGTCGTCCATGAGGGCCGGACAAGAAATGAGGAAGGGCAACAAGACAACCACCGCGGCGAGGGCGGGCGAGAAGACGAAGAATCTCCAGGACATGATCACGACGGTGATGATGTACACAGTCATCATGTAGAAGATGTCGTACATGATGATGAGGAAGATCAAGACGAAGGGCATGATCATGAAGATGAAGATGCCGGAGCAGATGACGATGGAGGCTGGGTGCAGGACCCTCATATTCAAGAGTTGCTTCGCAAGCAGACGGATAACGCAAGAGCTGCCGCCCGAGAGAAAGCCAAGCTGGATCAACTGGAGATAGACGTGGTTACTCCATTGTATGAAGGATGCAGGCCCGAGGATACCCGCATGAAAGTAACGCTCATGGCTCTGGAGATGAAGGTAAAACACAAAATGACCGACGCATGCTTCGACGAGAACATGCCATTCTGGCACGAACGTCTTCCCAAGGGGAACAAGTGCCCGACCAGTTTCGAGGAGGCGAAGAAAAGCGTGTGTCCTCTGGATTTACCGCACGTGAAATACCATGTGTGCATGAAGAATTGCATCATTTATCGGGACGAGCACGCGGAGTCTACCATATGTCCGGTGTGCGGTGTCACTCGATACAAGAAGAGGAAGAAAGCTCCTCGAAAATCGGTGTGGTACTTTCCGATCACTCCTCGTCTGTAGCGGTATTTCGCGGACCCTAAGGTAGCAAAGCTCCTGCGTTGGCACGCGGATAGGGAGGAGAAGAAGCGGGAAGATGACGGAAATGATCCGGAGATAAATAAAAAAGACAAGATGCTGAGTCACCCTAAGGATGCGAGCCAGTGGCAAGCGTTGAACTTCGAATACCCAGAATTTGGGAAGGATCCAAGGAACATCGTGCTGGGCGCGAGCACCGATGGAGTCAATCCGTTTGGCAGCCAGAGAAGCACACATAGCACCTGGCCTGTGTTTGTGTGGATGTACAACCTTCCCCCTGGTTGTGCATGAAGAGGAAGTACATTCACATGAGTATGCTAATTGAAGGGCCGAAACAACCAGGGAACGACATCAATCTGTATCTAGGGCTGCTGAAGGAGGAGCTAGACACGCTGTGGAAAACGCTAGCCAATACGTGGGACGCCGCAGAGAAAGAATATTTCCCTATGAGAGCCGCACTGCTCACGACGGTACACGACTATCTCGGTTACGGATATCTCGCGGGGCAGGTAGTCCACGGATTTTCTGGATGCGTAAGGTGCATGGATGACACAATGTATCGCCAGCTAGATAGAGATCCCGGGTCTTCGAAAACCGTGTTCATGGGACATCGAAGGTGGCTTCGCGACGATGACCCGTGGAGGAAACGCAAGGATCTGTTCGATGGTGAAACCAAACCCCGAAAACGCCCGTGTACGAGGAGCGGCGAGGAAATAGACGAGCTGTTGAAAAATTGGAAAGACTGCCCACTGCCGAGAAAGAAGCAAAAGGCGCTAGAGCCGGGAAAGAAGCGAAAGGCACCAGAGCCGCTGCTGAAGGTATGGAAAACGGGGTCTGTTTTCTGGGACTTGTCGTAGTGGAAGATCCACCGTGTGCCTCACAGCCTTGATGTCATGCATATCACGAAGAACGTGTGCGAGAGTCTGCTTGGTACCCTGCTCAACATGCCAGAGAGGACCAAAGATGGGCCGAAAGCAAGGGCAGACTTGAAATCAATGGGCATCAGGCAGGAGCTTCACGCTAATGATGATGATGATGATGATGATGATGATGATGATGAGGTGAAGCAGGACACAGAAAGTCGTCGCAAAGGCAAAAAGGCCAAGAAGACCGGAAATGACTACCCTCCCGCGTGCTTCACTCTAAGTCAGGAGGAGATCGAGCAGTTTTTCACCTGCCTCCTAGGAGTAAATCTTCCTTACGGTTACGCGAGGAAGATAAGCAGATACCTAGACCCAGCGAAGCAGAAGTTCAGCGGGATGAAGTCTCACGACTGTCACGTGCTGATGACGCAGATACTTCCAGTTGCAATCCGTGGGATCATGGACGCGCACGTCCGTGAAATGCTATTTGGCCTATGCAACTTTTTTGACGTCATTTCTCGGAAGTCGATTGGCGTGAGGCAACTCAGAAGGCTACAGGAAGAGATCGTGGTGATACTATGCAAGCTTGAGATGTACTTCCCGCCCGCATTCTTCGATGTTATGGTGCATCTGCTGGTCCATATCGTGGAGGATATCATCCAACTCGGGCCGACGTTCCTGCATAGCATGATGCCGTTTGAAAGGATGAATGGTGTCATCAAAGGATACGTTTGCAACATGTCACGTCCAGAGGGAAGTATAGCCAGGGGCTTTCTGACCGAAGAGTGCATCTCCTACTGCACGAATTATCTAGACATCGAGAACCCCGTTGGTCTGCCCGTCAACAGGCACCTCGGCAGGCTCGCTGGATGGGGTCACCGTGAGGGTCGCCGCGAAATGCATGTCGACTTCGATGGTCGACTCGCCGACTTTGAAAGAGCAAACCTAGTCCTGCTACAACACATAGATGTGGTCGATCCTTGGGTGGTAGAGCACAAAACCTTTATTGAGAAGACGTACAATGACCGAGGCCAACAGAGGACGGACGGACATATAATCAAAGAGCACAACTCATGTTTCACGCGTTGGTTCAAGCAGAAGCTTCTGTCGTACCCTTTACATGAGGATTCTTCCGCGGAAGAACAACTCATATTCGCCTTGTCACAGGGCGCCGAGCACAACCTACTGACCTATGAGGCATATGATATCAACGGCTACACATTCTACACCGAGAACAAGGACATGAAGAGCGATGGTTATCAGAACTCCGGGGTAACGATGGAATCCTACACCAGTAACGACAAGGACAGATACTACGGAAGGATCGAGGAGATCTGGGAGCTGAGCTACGCTGGAGAGAAGGTCCTGATGTTCCGTGTCAGATGGGCCAAGAGCGTCCTAAAATAAGACCGGTATTTCACCACCATGGTTATACCCGAAGCCAAATCCAAGACCGCGGGCGCAAACGTCACCGCGAAAAATGAGCCATGGGTACTGGCTTCCCAAGTGGACCAATGCTTCTTCATTACCGACCCGCCAAAGCCCAGTCGTGTTGTCGTGAGGAGAGGCAAAAGGAAGATCATCGGAATGGATGGAGTAGCCAATGAGCAAGACTTCGACAAGTCGGCGACCCGAAGATCGAACATGATGACGACGATGAAGTAGCAACACACACCACAAGAAGAAGCAGGACCACCCTACCTAAAGGACGTCCGTTCCACAGAAGAACTCCATTTGCGAAAAAGAAGGGCAAGAAGATTATGAACAGATAGCTAGCTAAGATCGATTGTATTTAAATCGTAGTCTTCATTTCTCGGGCACTTTTTGATATCATGAATATTTTTAAATTTCATGGGCACTTTTTGAATTCATGAATATTTTTTCAAATTTGATGATATTTTTTCATATTCAATATGAAAAAAATATTGAATATTCATGAGGACACTCGATCTTGATCCCCCTCCATCTCGATCGCTATCCCCCCTCGCCAGATCCCCCTTGCCGCCGAGCACCCCCGCACCCTCCCCTGCTCCACCGCCGCCGACGAACCACCGCACCCTCCCCCGCTCCACCGCCGCCGAG
>NC_057801.1:835884525-835889852 GCF_018294505.1 Triticum aestivum | reverse complement strand
ACACACAATCTAATATTAATTCCTATAATCTTCTACCTAGGCACGGCTGCGAGTTCCCTTGTGTCGCCTTCTCCTTCTTGCAGCTGCCTCTCCATTGAGACATGAGAGCGGAAGTCCCGGATTCACTAACAAAATAAGAAAAACACAAACAACACCCATATATCTGCTGCCTAGGCACGGCTATGAGTCTTCCTACTGCCTCTTCCCTTGTATCGGCTTCTCCTTCTTGTAGCTGCCTCTCCACTGGGACATGAGAGGGAAGTCCCGGATTCACCGGGGAGAAAAAGCACAAGCAACACCCATATATATCAATCAACCATGATAAAGTAGAGGCAACCTAGAAGAAAAAAAGACATAAATAATTGTGGCTAGCTATACCTGTCGTTACCAAGACGTGAAACAAAGATCGCCGGCCAGTCCATCTCCAAGAGCACGGCATCCAGAGGGCTGTTGGGGCGTACGTGAGGCCCATCCGCTACCTCCTTCATTGCTCCGGTCTCGAGGTCGGCGGTGTACACGTGCCCGCGCCCGTTCATGACAAGCAATTTGCCACACTTCTCTCCTAGTACGTAAAGCGTGTCTTTTCCTTGGGTCTTCTTCTTCCAATGTGGTTGTATCAGCTCGATCGTCTTAGGGTGGAGCCACTCCAAGACACCATACGGACTCTCTTGGCTCTTTGCTCCCCATATCTCTAGATTGGAACCTCTCTCTTGCATCTGTAGCAGGGAGAGTGTGCCATCGCTTGCCAGGCTAAGGCACGGACGGTGATTTCGGTCAAGCATCATCAGAACCGGGGGCCACCCGAACATGAGATAGCCCTTCTGGATAGTCATTTTAACAAGACAGTAACACCGTCGCCTCTCGTCACGAAATAGCCAGTACGCGATGCCGTGGCAGACGACGGCATCGGTTTGACAGAATGATCCGAGGGTATTGCCCCACATAGTTTGAAGGGAGCGCGTTGTACTCCAGCTCAGTTTGTCAGTCGAGAACGTGTGGATATCAAACATAGTCCATCCCCCCTCATAACCGGCCGTGATGATTAGCACTTCGTGGAAGGGCGAGTTGCCCGCTAGCTGTTCGCCGCCCGCCGCCGGAGCGACAGTCGTCACCGGATAGGACGGCACAACAGTAGCATCCATAGTCACGGTACCCGACGGAGGTGGTGCGTGTTAGAGGAGGAAGCTCGTCGCACGTGCCGAGGAGCAGGTTGCACATGGCCAGACGGAGGACCGTCTGGTCGAGGTCCGCCTCACGGGGCGGGACGAGGCGCACGAGGAGCAGGCCGCGGCGCGAGGCCAGCGGTACCGCCCGGTCCGGCACGGTGGGCACGAAAGAGCGGAGGCTGCGGCACCGGCGGCCCAGCGACGACCGTGGCGTGGGGACGAGCGCCCTGGCCTCTTGATCACGGACCCAGTTCTTGATGAAGAAGCCGGCGAGGGAGGGGCGCACGTCCTCCGGCCACCAGCGGCGGAGCATGGCGGGGTCGGCGACGAGGCCGCGGCACATCGGAAGAGCGCGGCCGCGTCGTCCACGCGGAGCAGGATGTCGAGGAGGAGGTCGTGCGGGAGCGAGGCCACCATGGCCGCCGCCGCCGTGTCTTTGGACGATCTGATCTGAGGAGGAGCCTCGAGTCGTCTGCGTAGGGTTTGGGTTTCCAAACATGTATACCTGCAACTAGAAGTGGATCGTCACGATGTCCACTTAATCCAAGCCGTATCCATATCGCATACTTGACGTCGATTCGCTTTCAACTTTATTTTCGCCACATGTCACCGAACTCGTGGCAACTTTTGTGCACGTGGGTCGCAGCTTCTGGGCTTGCCGGTTGCAGCTTTCGGGCTCGACGGTGCTAGCTTTTTTTGTCGCAGGTTGCAGCTTCCGTGCTCACTGATCGCGACATTTTTTAACGCCAGCTATAGCTATGTATTGCACGGTTGAAACAAAAAGTTCCTGGTCGCAGTGAAAGCAAACCGCCGGTTCCAACAAAAATCATGTGTTGCTGCCGACGGTCCCAACAAAAAACTTGCCGGATCCAGCAAAAAAATCTTGTCGGTTGTGGCAAAAACAAAGTCTGACGCCAATGAGAAACACTGGTTTGTGTGATGGCAGCTTTTTATCCGGCCGGTTCTAGCAACGCGCGGAGTTGCAACTTTCACAAAAAAATGTGGCTCAGCATTTTGCCGTGCCGGCTAGACCATCGACGGTGGCGGCCGGTACGAGAGAAGTTGGAGCCATGGCGTGTGGTGGAGTATTTAACCAAAAACTACCACAATTCATGGAAACGTGTCCAGAAACTACCACTTTACAAATTTGTGCCGAAAACTACCACTTTTTTTCTAATCTTTGACTAAAAACTACCAAGTCGTGAAAATGCCCAATTCACCTCTTCTAAACGTCTTTCTGACAGGATGGGCCCACAAGTCAGGTTGACCCTCTTCTTCCTCCTCTCTCTCCCTCTCTTTGGCATTTCTACAAACACCTCGTGTGCACCAGCAAGCCACCTCTGCCGCTGACCACTGTCGGCGCTCACTCACACACGACGGCGCACACGCTCGCGGCGGCGGCGGCTACGCGCAGCTCACCTAGAGCATGGCTCACGCATGGTCCATGTTCATTTCCACAGCCTAGTCTCGTGGCTCTCGACTCCCGTGGACGACGCGGCCGCAAGGGGCCAGCACCAGCGCCTGCGGCGGAGGAGGCGAGGGACTGGGCGAGGCTCCTGCTGGACGTGCTCTGCGCCATCCTCCACAAGCTCGACTACGTCGAGATCCTGACCGGCGCGGGGCAGGTGTGCCGCTCCTGGCGCCGCGACGCGCCGCGCCAACATGCCCGCGCTCTGGCGCCACATCGACTGCTGCTTGTGCCCGTCGTGGCCGACTGCTGCTTGTGCCCGTCGTGGCCGGCGCCGCTGCTGCCCGTGCGCACCTCGGCCTCCACCACTCGGAGCTCCGAGCTGACCAGTAGCATGCCCGCATGGCCGGGGCCGCCGCAGCTCGCGCCCGTACGCGGCCGCCGCGGCTGCTGCTCGTGCCCGTCGTGGCTGGCGCCGCTGCTGCCGATGCGCACGTTGGCCTCCACCGCTCCGAGCTGACCCGACGGCCTCGGCCCGCACGCCGGCGCGCTCGTGCTTCACCGGCTCGGACATCAGTTAACGACGGCGGCAGCGGGGGAGTGGATATGCCGGCTGGGCAGTGGACTAACGATGACAACACTTACATGCGGGCCAGGCCTGTCATAAGTGCGTTTAAAATGGACGAATGGGTCCATTTCCAGACATGGTAGTTTTTAGTTTAAGATTAGAGAAAAAGTGATAGTTTTCGGCACAGATTTGTAAAGTGGTAGTTTCTGGGCACGTTTCCATGAATTGTGATAGTTTTTTGTTAAATACTCCGTGTGGTGCGCTTGGGAAGGAGAAACGGGAGAAAGAAAATCGGGTGGATAAAGAGTGCCCCGTGAATCGATAGATAAAGGTAAGTGCAGCAGTGCGTGAGCCCTAGTAATAAGTTTAGTGCTAGGCCTGCGAGACGTACGATGTGAAGCATCAGATAGCTCGCACGCGACCGGCGCACGGCTTCGGCGGCCGGCCTTATCAAATCGTCACGCTAAGATATCCATCAAAAAAATATTTCAGATTTATATTAAACAGGTTTAGGTTTATACTTTTTTTAAACACTAGCAAAAAGGTCCGTGTGTTGCAACAAGAGAAAAAAAATTCATAATCTTCACTGGCCACTATCACATTTGCTGCATCACCGAGATACAATATCACTCTCAATAAATCATGACCATTTTTTTGAACTCGTGAACATTTTTTAAATTCATGAATATTTTTACAAATTTTCGAACATTTTCTAAAATCAAGAACATGTTTCGAATGCATGACCATTTTATACTAGTTGCAAACATTTTTTAAAAATTGTGAAATTTTGTTTTAACAATTTCTTGAATCGGCGAACATTTCTAGAATGGACGAACAATATTTTGCAAATTGGTGGAACGATTTTCGAAATTCCCGAACATTTTTCTATTTAACAAACATTTTTTTGGATTAGCAAACATTTTATGAATGAATAAACTATTTTGTAAGGCACGAACAGTTTTTGAATTTTTTGGATATTTTTTCATTCATGAATTTATTTTTAATTTGCAAATTTTATTTAAATTCGTTAACATTTTTAATACACAGAATTTTGAAAAACAATAATGAAATTTTTTGGATTTCCTGAACATTTGTTTTAAATTAAATTTTCAAACATCTTTTTAATAAGAAAATATTTTTTTTATAAAATCCAGAACATTTTGTGAATCCACAAACAATTTATGATTTATTTAACATTTTGTTTCAAAATTCTCAATGTTTTTAATCTTCGGAACTTTTTTGAAGTCCCGAATTATTTAAAAAAACGAAAACAGGAAATAAAAAAAGGAAAAAAAGAAATTTTAAAAATAGGCCGCCCGTACATGTGCCGGCCCAAACGGGCACACTACGTTTTCTCCTAGCGCAAAGAGCGCAGTATAGGAGGTCCTTATTGTATGATCCGGCCCAGGTGGGGCATTCCCTTGCGTGAAACGTTTTTTTATCACTTATAGGTGGCATTGATAGGTAATATTTTATAACTTTTGGTGCAATTTCTGTGATGTACCGCAAGAAGCAATAGCCCCTCTATTATTATTAGGTAACATATTAGATTTATATTAGCACATATGCCGGTGCGTTACAACGGGAATTTTTTGTCATATATATTAAAATTTAATGAGAATTATATGTGCATGCAAAAAATATTAGCAGTTCATGCAAAAAGTAATCTATCAGTGATAGCTTATAGAGTTCTACACTTAAGTGGCAATCCTCCCGCAAACTAAATTCCAAAATTCTACCGCTTGTGTGGATTCTCAAGCATATAGTTGTACTCTTTGTGCACAAAATAAGAGTCATTTTTACTGCTAAAATCCTAATTTATTGGCATCCATAAAAAGAAGTATGCACGTTGAAATCCTATCCTACTGCTACAATATATAATTGATGAAACCTAAAGAGACTAATAACTTTTAGGTGACCCAATTTTCAAAAAAAAAATGTCAATATGAGTTCTTTTCTAAAAAGGATTCTGGTTTTTTACACGCTCTTCCTTGCTCATTGTACCCCAAATATGGCTATGTTAGTGGCAAAAAGAAAAAGGCACTCAAATGTGTGGCTTTTTTTATGTAGAGCATGCATGTTTGAATGTGACCCCATATTCAAAGGTGTAGTTAATTTTCTCATCTACAGCATGCACGTTTGATGTTGGCCAGCGGTACGCCCCGGCCGGCCGGCCCGATGATTT
>NC_057801.1:835867662-835884305 GCF_018294505.1 Triticum aestivum | reverse complement strand
CCCCACGTCATCTTTAGAACACAGTGTTGACCCCCTGCTGCAGCGTCGTGCACATCCCTTGTCTGCTGCCTTGTTGTCGACATCACTCGCACCGTCCGCAGCCCTCGCCATCGTCGACGATGCTCGGCACCGCGACATATGCACCCCTCACCATTTGACGGTTCCAACATATGGTATGGTCGTGTTCCAGCCGCCTCGTTGTCGCCGGTGCAGCGTCACTGCTCAGAACCTCGCCGCCCCAACACAAAACCAACAACGATGGAGCGGCGCCACCACCATCCATATCGTAGCAACACCGGCTGCCGTTTCCAACTTTTTCGCGTTGGGGTTGCAGCACTATCAGCACCATCGTCCACGAGTCGCAGCTCTCGTATACACCGGTGGCAGCTCACCGGAACGATGATTGTAGCATCGACGCTCCGCCATACCAGCAAATTGGTCTGCGGCTTCCAGGAATTTGACCCGTTAATCCCAGCAAAATTGCTCATCAATTCCAGCACATGGTGGCGTGTATGCAGCATCCAGCGAGTCGCTGTTGCAGCTTCTGTGTCGGCTGGTTATAGCAAGATTGCGCGCCGGTTTCAGCAAAAATATTGCTGGTAGTAGAACCTCGTCTTGCCACTCATAGCATCGCTGGACTGTGTGTCACTACAATGCCGAGAACGTGGTTGTAACTTTTGTCACTGTGGGTTGCAACCATCGACAGCGATGGTTGTAGCAGTTGGCTGACAGTGCGTGTCGCCGTCATGCTGGTCGTAGCACCACGCTGCATCAGTTCCAGCACCGTTGTGTGCTGGTCGCAGAGCATGCACATGCCCATCACACAAGTAGCAGCAGCAAGCAAATGCACACACACACGCAGCAGCTGACACACATGCAGCAGCACGCACACACGCACCAGCAACACAACACACACGTGCAGCAGCAGCACAACACACTCGTGTGCAACAGCAGCAGGCACACATGCATACACGCGCAAGCTGTGAATTGCCCAAAATCCTCCAAATCCGTCACCGCCAGCGAGAATCCAGCGCCGGCAAAGGGTCGTCGGAGTTGCAGGGGTGTTCGGGGGGATCCATTGTCATCAGGGAGGCGGACGGTCGGCGGTGTGGGTTTTGACGGCGACGGACGGGAGGAAGAGGCGTCGCACACGGGAGATGAGAAGAAAATCTTAAAAAACTCAGAAGTGGCACCGGGGCAAAAATACAAGACTTTTTTTTAGAAAACTTTCGATTTATTCATCAACTGTCAAGGTAGTACAAAGAACACAAGAAATAAAAATTACATCCAGGTCCGTGGAGCACCTAACGATGACTATAACCACTGAGCGAGCCAAAGGCGCGCCGCCGTTATCGTCCATCCCTCACCGGAGCCAGGAAAACATTGTTGTAGTAGACAGTCAAGAAGTCGTTGTGCTAAGGCCACATAGGGCCAACGCACCAGAACAACAACCGCCTCAATGAATAAAAGCGTAGATCAGAAGGATCCAAGAGACCACCGGAGACAAACGCCGATTGGATCCCACGAGATCCGCCAGAGACATACCTCCACATGTCATCTAACACCTAGAAGCATCGCCGAGCCGGGGGCTAGGCAGAGGAAACCTTATTCCATCTTCAAGAAACCGTTGCAACCTCGTCTTCTTGAGTATGGCACAAACTCTAATAAAACTCAAAAAGACACCTAAAAATATAAGCACCATAGGAGACGAGGCAGACACGCAAAAAAAAAAAAGAGACTTGTGGTGCTTTTGGGAGGCAACTCTTAAAATTTTTACTCCTCTAAAAGGTAAGGTTTGAGGGTTCGGCTAGGTGCAGTTGCTCTTAAATTTAATCCTCTAATTCTTAAAGTTTTTAAGAAATCGACTAGTACGTACGATGCTCTTAAATTTACTCCACTAATAAAGATTTCTACTGGATCGAGATGCTCTAACTGGGTTCGAAACTTCAAATCAAACATGCGTTACAATACTAGTGGAGTAACGTGCCTGCCACTCTGGCTTCATAGAGTATTGTTTAACCATGTGCCGTCACTTTGTGTCAGTTGACCGTTTGACCGTCATATTTAAATACTAGTCCATCTCATTGCTGCTCCCACGTGACATTCATTCAGCTCCCCTCATGTCTTCATTTTCCAAAATTACAAAAAACCAGCTGCCTCTGAGTTCAGAATTTCTGACCCCAAAATTCTGAACCATTTCTCCTACAGGGCTCTCCACTGACTAAAAATGTCTATGATTTTTTTTCCTCAACTGAAATGAAAATTTCATAACAGTTATTAAAGCTTATTGCATAAAGTTAACTACTCCCTCCATCTCAAAACAAAATGTAAGACGTTTTTTTGACACTATGAAAACCACTAAGGGAGTAGTAAAGATTGGCTCTTCACTTGCTTAGTTTCACATCTCATCACAAAGAAAAGGAAACAATAAACAAACAAACCCTTGTGTTCAGCATGATGTAGACAGTCAGGCTACATTTATGTTCATTTACAAACCAAGCAATAATGAATGTTCTTGTAACAACAGGTTACATCACATCAGATCACATCAACCATCCTGGACTCACTAGAGTTGCTCTCCTAATCTCAAGAGCGAGCACTGCACTGCAATTGCACTCACTAAACTCTGGGAAACGCCCGCAAACCTACGTTAAATCAAGCGGAACTCACTCAGTTATCATACAGACAGACAGACAGACAGACAGGATCATCATCATCATCATACAATTACCAGCCCTAGGCATCCATCAGCAGCCTACGCAGGAACTCAATCAACATTTATGTGAGCCATCGCCTACGACTGCACGACTCGAAAAAGGTCGGGGGGAAATAACAACACAGCCAGATCGGAGGGGGAGAGGGTGGTGGGAAGGGGATGCTACAAGATCTTCGGAAAAAATCAAATTGTTGATCAGCAGGGGGCTGACGCTGCGCTGCTACGAGTTGTTGATCAGCAGGGGGGGCTGGTGCCGTTAGCTTGTCTATGGAAGAGCGACCCAGGCATCGCCGGCGACAGCATGTTGGCTACACATTCAAACTGCAATGGGATGGGAAACACAAATTAGCTGTCAAGTGATTCTAAAAACCGTATGAATGTATGGCTTGCACAGAGAAAAGATTCATGTGGTGTTTTGTTTACGGAACTCAAGCAGCAAGTGGTGATTGTGGCATACCTTTTCCTGCCGGTATTTCTCACGTATAGCATTGAGGGGGGGACTTCCGCTGGTGTTGCCTTGCTGCAGCTCCCATAGATCGCGTACGCATCCTTGAATATCTGAACTTTTGTATGAGGTGTAATGCTCGAGAGTAGAGTTCTGCACGAGACACAACATATATTAGAGCAAATAGAACATGATGTACAGAGGTCTGCATCCAGAGTTCTCATACGAACCCATGGCAGGTCTGATTGGTCGAGTGTCCATTTTGCAAGGAACACCGCCGAGGCTGCCACCACTGAAGGGTGAAATTTCAGGAAACTGTAATCGGTCAATGTCAACTCCGCAAGATAATTGCCCAGATAGCCCAAAGTTGCACAAGGAGCCTGCAAATGTAGTTTGCGAACATAGTGATCATCAGACGCCAAACATACAAATTAAATGAAAACTGTGCTAACATGGTTGGATGCCAGTCTTACTTTTTGAGAAGCATGTGCTGCTCTAAGGAATCTCCTAATAAAATTTCAAGGAAACGCTTGTCAGTGATGTCATATTGGAAAATAAATAAGATCTGTCTAGTCATCCTGTCCTGAGTAACTAACCTCAGAAACGTTTTGATTGTGGGAACTGAAAGATGAAACCCCAGATCATTAAGCACTTCACACTCCATTTTCAGCACCTACGGAATCAGGATGATATCAATTATGGCAGATCAACAATGACATTTCGCATGTGTAATTAACAATCCTTCAAACTTCACATGTAACGAGTACCTGATTTTTTGTATATGTGTTATCAGTTATGAAACAAAATTCTTCAACACGAGGCGCACAGATCTCTTCATATTTTCTGCAGAAGAAGGTAGATCTTTAAATGATTCTACTGACACATGTCACTGGTGCCAATGGCAGCAGAAACAATAAACATAATTCATGCATTTGCTGCAAAGTAAGCTCCTTCAGCAACTAGGCAAACCTTTTCATGAGGCATCTTCCTAACAATTTCAAAGCTTTTGATGTTAAAATATTAAAATCAAACAAATGTGAACTTACGAGGCAATCAGCATGCTAGTTATTCCAAGAAGTTGTAGTTTCTGTCTTTCAATATATTTCCGAGAAAGAAATTGATCAATAAGATATACAGTGAGGTATAGTGTGTCTGGCACAAGTTTATATTCCTCAGAAACCTGCAAAGATAGAACTTCATAAGCTAAGAAGTCATGATTCATGAACAGTGAAGATTAAACTTGAACAGGGATCTTCATTTGCGGCGAAAGAAAATGCAGGTTTCCCGTATGCATGTGAGAAATGTAGAGTATGTTTCTGGTGCTGAAGTGAAGATCACTGTCATCGTATTCTGACCTCTTTAGTATCACAGGGCCTCTGTGGCTTATGTGTTTATTTTCAATATATACATACAGCACATGTTACCACCACAGCACGAGTTTGACCATGTTGCATTTGGCTCAGTTCAGCAACTTATGTGGTGCAAAAATAATGGATGGGTGGAACACCACCACTGATTCAAACTTCTCATATAAAATCCTCCATCACTAACACCAAATAGTTATGAGATTTAAAAGGGAAATGAATAACTACGTGAACAGGAATGTAAAGAATATTTATGTGATCTACCGAGTCCATCGAGGACGGATGTGGAAACCTTGAACTCTATTCCTCTCTGAAATGAATGCGCAAAGTTCCTACCATCCGTAAAAAAAAACATTCACATGTAATTGATTACTCCATATTTGCAAGTTATATACATCAATTTGTATGTAAGTTGTGCAGTTAAATGGCAATGATGAACTATTTATTGTTGAACTATTTATGCATAAATTTAATCAGAAGCAATCCAAACAAACCTCAACAAGCCAATCAATCAGGATGCCCCGCATGCCCTTCGTGATATCCCTTTGCAAAGTCTCCATGTAATTTGATTTAGGTCTCCTTATAAGCTGGGAAGTAACATGAGCATATAAGATGGTGGTTGAAATGCTTTCACAAAGAAAAAAGTATATTAATAGTATAGCGCAGAGACGAAACACAAACATCCAAAAATGAAATTCTTCCCAGCTTAATAAGTCATGTAAAATATGAGGAATTTAGAAGTCTGTCTAAACAGTAGAAGAAGCTTTTCCCTTCTACAAAAGAACATAAACATACCTCTGCAGCCATTAGGTTTCTGTATATCTCTGCCGCATAGGAAGCACACATTTGTGGATTGCCATTATCTTTGTCAATGTCTATAACGTTTAAGCCAACATAGTCCCCTGGAACAAAGATACAGAATATTTAGCTGCTGCCCCACAAAACAGAATACATAAATATCTGCAAGTTTCTCAGGAATGCTCAGTGGACAAAAACATTTACAGTATGCTTTGTAGTTTTAGGTTCTGAGGCCACGGAAAGACCATAAAGATTTAAGAATATACTCAGGATACAACCAGACTGCCAGCAAAGAAGTGTAACGTTACAAGCAAAGAGAAGCTCCAAACAGTTTCTCGAACTTCTAGGTTCTAACCTATCTTTAAGTCCATATGCTAAACAGTAGAGAGAGAGAGAAATGCAACTTAACTAACCAGTGTTTGAGTCGGCAGTTTCAGATTTATCTCTTGTATTTCTTCCCTGAAAGAATGGCTCATGAACACCACTCTCCCTGTTCCGTGCAAAATTCCATAATGACAACGACCCCTTGTTTTCGAGCAGAGCAGTGGGCTCCTCTTTTGGTGGCAAAAGCTCTGCCTTCTGAGTTTCTTCCACATTATGAGAATCATTCACAACAAATGAAGTTCCACTAACAGTAGGAAGAGGTGGCTTAGGGGCCTTCTTTGCGCACTGCTTGTTTTTGCTTGGATTTCGCCCTACCTTCTGTGTGGGCCTTGACTGGAACAAAGGAAATACATTCTAAATTAGTTGACATCGGGAAAAGGTAATCATCAAAAAATCATACTAGGATATACTGTAATAATATGTGGAACATCTTGGTACCTGTAGCTTAGTCACAGCAGTGCAATTTCTGAACGAGTTTGCACAGCTTATGTTTGTCACATCCTTGAGTGCTGCTCGCCTTTTAGGAGGTGGAGCTGAAGTTAGAGCACTTGCACAAGTGTTCTCATCTGAAGCTCCCCGTTTCGCCTTTCCTTTAGTCGCCGGTTTTCGTTCAGTTCTGACAGGTACCGGTGCTGGGTGAGGCACTCCAAACCTTCCACAATTAGCAGCTTGAGCTCGTGTTACACGGCCATTGGGAGCTTGGCAAGCAATAAGGACTGCATTATCCTTTCTTACAGCCATTTAAACCTGAATTGGTGAAAATGAAAATAGCATTATGGATTCATGCACTGAGCAAACAATATAGCAAGAAGTAGCACTGCAAAACTGAAAGGGGAATAAGACTAGGGTCTAGGATGTGCGTGAAACATCATGCAACACTCTGTGTTAAATAAACAAGTGAAGGTACAAGTTTATCCAGTGTACTGAGAGGAGAGCATGAGCAAGAGACAATAAATTCTCAGGTCATAAACAAAATCATATCAGCAACCACTAAATTACATTGGGACATATCATTTCAACAAAATTACTTTCTGGTGTTGCATCTATGGAAAAAATAATGAAAACCCATATTCATGAAACCCAGTTCACAAGATGCACAACTTGAATTATATCAAAGTATATGAATACAGGTGACTTTGTTCTTTTTTAAATTGTGGAAAATGTAGTTCTTTCTGGTTCTGGATAAGCTTAATGCCCTGGATTGCATTTTGTTTCCACTACCACATGTCCTGCAAGAAATATGGACCACGTACAAGAAATGTGCATCTATAATTTGATAGATCCGGTGTAATATTTGGGGCAAAGAAAATCCCCAAATCATGTTAACAGGGCATCTTCAGATAAGTGAACAAATGCAGAAAGGGCAGCCGCCATCAAACTTAATAAGTAGCCAGCACTAAAGCGCATCCAAATAATTAAAATGTGGGTGGGGATGAGCAGCACGAGGATGGCAGCCACGTTCGGCGACGAGGAGCAGGGGGGGAGGGGGCCGGCGGCGGGTCGGCCCTAGTTCTTGAAAAAAAGAAAACCCAAATCCTTTTCTTGAAAACAAGAAAGCCCGAATTCGGCGACCACGGCGCGCAAGGAAGGAAGGGGGCGAGCGGAGAAAGAACTCACCGGGCTCGGGAGGGCAGGGCGAGAGGAGTCGCCGCCGGCGTCGATCTGCCGAGGCCCGAGAGGAACGACCAAGAAAAGACTGTGCCGCCGTCGATCTGGCGGCTAGGGGGGATGCGCCGGCAGGCGGCCCTGGAGGAGGCTGGCCGCCGTCCCCGTCCAGATCTACGCGGACAAGGCTCCCCCGCGCCGGCTGGATCCGGATGGGGCGGCTGCGGCGGAGGCGGCGACCACCGAGACTTCGGGGTTTGAAGTTTGAAGGGGGGAGGCGGGATGATTTGGGGCGGCCGTAGAAGAAGAGGACAAGGAGGGGAGGGGAGGAGGGGACGACGCTCCTCCTCTCGTGGGTTCAATCCCTTTGGCAGGCCTGGCCCTACCCAAGCCCAGTGTGAGTGAGATTCAACTGCTCACACTTTTTTTTCCCTCGCGTTAGTTGATCGGTCCCCCCTCGGTCCACGGCGTCCTCCTGTGTGCCTGAAGGCGGGAGGGAGCCCTTGTGTTAGGTTTGTGCATGAGAAAGGGAGGCGAGGCACGGGAGGGTAGCCTCCTGGCTCTGTCTCGCTCCTTGTGCGGCCACGCACCGGAGAGCACGTGATGTTTGCACCTGGGATTAACAGCTTCGGATGTCGGACGCTTCGGTCCTTCGTGGTGGTGGTGGTGGCGGTGGAGATGCTGGCATCAAGTGAGTTCCGGTCTTGGTTCTCCCCTTTTAGTCTCGTAACATGGTCTTCTTTGTCGGCAATACAACGCATAATCGACAATGTCGATGACTTGACATGCGAGGAGAGTGTCCCTAGCCAGGGTGCATTACATGATACTACCTTTTATCATTAGTTAGACATATAGGCATGCATGCTAGTGGTTTGTATTCTTGGTTGATACTATAGAATACCTTTTATCACAAGACTTGGCAACAATAGATAGATACACATTGCAAAGCTGCACATCATTGTTATCACAAGAGATTCAAATACCAGGAGCTTTTATTCACGTTGTACATCAAATTCCTTTATACAAAAGAAAGCTCCATAAACTGCATCACCTATCCTATCTTGACTTGAGGAGAAAATTCTGAAGGAAAATGAACAAACTATCTACTATCCTAAACTATTTGACTTGAGTTCCTCATTGTTTGGTCTCGTTGAGTGAAACAACTTCTCTCTCGAAACAAGCTCGCGCCCGGCATTATAGATAAAGCAACAAACAAAGTACACAGTCGAATAATACAAAGTGGAGAGGTAGCCTTCTTACACAACAGATCCTGGGATAATAGGAACACGACTACACTACCGAAAGAGGACACGGGGAAGTCAGAGTACAACGCCACACCACACCCTAGCACACCTAGTCTCCACGGCAAACGCCCTCAAGAGGGAGAACGGCGCCGAGCATCGCTGCTGCCGAGTCCATGGGTCTTCACCCGACGCCTTGGCACAGAGAGGAGAACCAGAACGACGTCTTTAAGAAGAGAGCGACGCCCGTTGGGCGGCGGCGGCGCCAAAGCGCAGAGCTTTCGGTTGGCAGCTCACCCGTGCCATCACGATGACACCAGGTCATGTGTGGCGAGTTCCAACTCCCTGGATCTGGGCAACGCCTATGTCAATGACATGAAACGTGTCTGAGCCACCAACTGCTACCCCTTGCCGCCCACACGACCAAAAGGGTAAGCCACCACCGCTGCCATGAGGCCCGCCGGAGAGCCAAGCATGGGGACCACCATCCGGGGCCGCCACCCCCGCATCCCTGCCCCAATACATCACCACCCGACCACCTCACAACACACCAACCACATCAGGAAGACTAGAAGGCCTTGCTTTCACTCCTAGCCCCGCATCAGTCTCTGGATCTGGGTCCACACCTCCACAGTAGGAGGCGTCGACACCTGCATCCCCAGCTAGTCCCAGTGAACCATGGGACATGATCCTAAGACTGCCGACAGCCCCCGTATAGGCCTTGGAGAGTCAGCACAATGACTAATATGTGGCCATCGGTGATGATCCGTAGGCCGTTGCAACTTCGTTAGGACCACCACCACTGCCCACCGCACCCGCGAAGACACCCCTCACGTGCACATCCCAGGAGGAGCTCGTCCTCGCCTACCCGAGGAACAAGCCCCAATCTGCCTCGGGCCCAGATCTGACCTGCCCGAGCACAAACCCTAGAAGAAGATGAGATTGTTGTGCGCGCAGCCACACCAGCCCCGCACGCTGTCGACACTGACCAAGGAGAAGGGAAGAAACCAGGACACCACCCTGCGCCACCAGCTGGACCACGGCCACTGCGTCGTCGTCGCCACTACTAGCCCGCACCCCCAACCCGTCTCGGCCCATGAGCAGACCAAGCACGGGAGGGGAACCACCACCGTCACGAGCTGCTGCGACGTCCCCGTAGGTGCAGAGCACCACCAAGTCGTGGCCACCACCGCCGAGACCCAGCACAGCAGCCACCGGCCCATACCGTCGTGGCCCGCTCCACCTGCCGGCCAAATCCGGCCACCGCAGTGCAGGCGAGCACCACCGGCCATGCAGCCCCTCACACCGTAGTTGCACCCCCGCGTGGCTTCCACGACAGTGAGCCATCGTGCTACGGCACCCTACGCGAGCACTGCGCCCAGGCCCAAGGGAACCGGCCTGTGCCGCCCTGTCGCGCATGAGGAGGAGGACGCCCCGCCGGCGCCGCCGGCGGTCGGGTTTCCACTAGTAGAAAAATGGCTTTACGTGAGCCACATTAGCCCCGGTTTGTAAACGGATCTGTACTGATGTGACCATTAGTGCTGGTTCCAATGGCTAGGGGGTGGGAATCATTAGTCCTGGTTCGTGTTGAACCTCTAGTACTGGTTCATGACACGAACCGGGACTAAAGGTGTGGTGGCAGGCTTGTGTCAGACTAGGGGGCCCACTGGCACATTTAGTCCCGGTTCGTGTCACAAACCGGGACTAGAGATGCACCTTTAGTCTCGGTTTGTATAACCAACTGGGACTAAAGATGCTCCTATATAAACTCTTCGTCGAGCTCGAGCTCTCTATTCTTCCCCTTTCCTCTCCTCTCTGTTCTTCCCCTTTTGCTCGAGCTCATCCTCCATTTTTGCAAAAAATTGTCAAGATTTGAAGGCACCCCATTCATCCAAGTGTTCACAAAGGTTAGCAACTTTTCCTTTCATCTCTCATTGCTAGATTATCTCTTGCAATGCTCTATAAGTATAGTGATTTGTGGGTTTTAGTTTGGGAGTATTTATATGTGGTAGTTTATTTGATTTATATGCAACTTGAGCTCAAATTAACTTCTTATTTTGCATGTGTAGGTGTGATTTACTTTGTGCCTTCCCGTCCCCGTCCTAACCATCGTTGATCGCCCGCACCGTCTCGTCACCGGTACCACCTTGGTGAGCCTCTTGTTCTTATCCTTTTTATAAAAAAAATCATGTTTGTGTGATTTAGATAGTTACTTGTATAATTTTCTTACCCGTACATTGTTTGTTATACGTAGTGGCATGGTTTTGATATCCGTCCCCGTCGGCCCTCGTCCGTTTTATGATTCGGATGTGGTATATTCTCTTCTATAAGTATTTGTTGCATTTCGTGTTTATGACAAATTATGCCCGTCAAGTTGACATAGATATTTTTATTAGGAGGTATGTGAACTGGAAATTCCAACCGACCCTCTTGTCGAGAGCTTAAATTTTGTTGAAAAGGAAAAAAATTACTTGAAGAAAAAATTGAAAAGAATTGAGGAGGAGAAGATGGAATTGGAGTTGCATGTTGCCGATGTCGTTGATGATCACAAGATCAAGATGGATGCAATGCGCTTGAAGATTAGAAAGATTAGAAAAAATATGCCATTGATAGTGAGGCTTGGTATCATTATGTTGTTGGATCAACTGTTACCTTAGTTGCGATCTTGATCACATTTGTTGTTGCATTTAAATGCTTTAGCTAGAGAGTTTGTATGTTGTTTTATGAGAATAGGTCACTAGTGCAGAACCGGGCAATAGCACCGGTTCGTAAGGCCCTTTAGTGCCGGTTCCACAACCGGCACTAAAGTATGGTCACTAAAGGCCCCCCATTTAGTACCGGTTCAGCACGAACCGGTGCTAAAGGCCAACCACGTGGCACGAGGCAGCTCCGGGGGCAGGGAGCCCTTTAGTACCGGTTGGTAACACCAACCGGTACTATAAGGTTTGGGGGGTTTTAGTTTTATGATTTTTTTTTCATTTAATTTCGTGTTTCCATTTTAATTCTTTTTCGTTTGCTGGTATTTTATGATACTACACATTGTACACGTTATGCATATATATATAGTAGAACCAATCATGCATATATATATCATCAATGTCTCACAAACCACCATATTAATTAATTCACACATACACACATGTATAGCTATATACAATTTCTCCTACATATGCATGTTGCCTTCGGAGCCAGTGGCATTAGCCTAATTGGTGCCTTCGGAGCGGGTAGCGGGTAGTAGTATTCTCCCTTCGGATTTATGACCTGGTCGAGCAAAAATCCCGCTATTTCCTCTTGAAGTGCTTCTACGCGCTCCGTTTCTAGGAGCTTGTCCCGCACCTCTGTGAACTGTTAAGAAGGAGATCAATATGCATGTGTATTAGTTGTGTGACTAGATATCGATAATGGTGTAAAAATTGTGAATAGTGTTCTGACAAGCGTACCCATTCCTGTCTTTGAGATCTGCTCCTTTCGGACGCCATCATGTGAATGTTCTCACAAACGCAGAATGCACACAGATCAGTCCCCTGCGCCTGCTGCAGGGCCTTTACGAGAATGGAATTTGATCAGATAATAATTAATCAAGCATGATAATTAAAGAGATGGCAGCTAGCTAGCTAGCTAGTACTACTTAATTACTTACCTTGGGTCGAAACCATTTAAGCTTTTTTTTTCCATTCGCCTTCCGTGACGCTGATGAACCTTGCCCAAGCCCTGCCCGCCGACAAAGAAAACAAATAAAGGGGTTATTAAATAGTTCATATCATGAAATGACGAACTAAATAGGCCGAGATATATAGTTAATAATGATTGAAATTACCTGTTGACTATCCTAAACAAGATGTTATAGTCAGTATTTGCTTTGAGTAGTGAGTCCAGTATTTCAACTGTTCTGGCGTCAACTTTAATGATACACAAGATCCAGTGAAATCTGCATGCACACACGTTTGCATGTCTTAATTAAGCGGGCATATGTAAGCAAAAACATGTAGCTAGCTAGTAGGCAAAAACAGAGAATTTGTAGTACAAGACAGTGTGACTCACTGGAAGTTGTAAGGAAGTAGTATATCTTCATTGTATTTGAGGCGATTCAAGAACTCTAGCATGTTGTCCTCTACGGCCTTTTGATGATGTGGATTTATTAGCCATGTGTATTCATTAACGGTGTTTGGGTCAATGAACCCAATGCCAAAGCGTCCACCTTTTCTCATTTCATACATCTTCATCCTACATAATACCACAGAAAAGAATATAGTGAGGATAATTACAGGTAATGATTGATCAAAAGGATCACTACAGCTAGCTTGGGACTTAAATTACAGAAAGAAATCACTTACAGACAATAGAAACTGACGATAGATTTGTCGAGTGCGTCTTGATTGTATAACTGAAATAGTTCAGAATACTCAACGCACAGAGCTTTCTCATGGAAGTAATGCTCCTCCTTGACATTCACCATGAGGGACAATCGATCTGAAATCTTGGTAATGTTCATGTATCATTGATGCAATTCATACATTCTCGTTGGGAGGTTCTTGACCTTGTCTGGCTCGACCAAAGGTTGGCCCCGGACATATTTCTGTTGTATTTCATCCTCTCTAAGCACAGGCATGGTCTCGATCTCGAGGAGTTGTCCAACAGTGATGTTGAGAACTTCAGCCTGCATTATATGGTCCTTGGTTATTACCACATTGCCCACCTCGGGAACGTAAACTGTTTGCCCACAATAATATTGGGCGCGCGTACTGTCACGTGTTGTTGGCACAACAAGCGAGGGGATCGATTGCGCCGCCTGTTCTCCCAGCTGGGGAATGGTTTTCCCGCATTTTTTAACAACTGCTTGTTGTTTGCTCGATCCCGAGCTCGCCTCCTTACGTAGACGTGCTCGATTTAACTTCTTGATGTGGCGCTCATAGTCTATGTCAACAGGCTTGGGAGCTGGTGGTTGAGCCATACGAATGAAGTGGTCAATCGTTTCCTCAGGAACTTTCTCCCTTGGCGGCGGTGGCGGTTTCGGTGCAAAATGGGCTTCCACCTGGGCCTTCGATATGGCTGCGTTTTCCTCCTCGGACCTGTCATAAGGCCTCTGCGGAAGAGGCGTGAGGCTTGGACCATATTTGTATCGCTTGCCTCTGCCTGTACTTCCTGTACTACCTCGACTCATACCGCTACGCACCATAGCTGCGGGGTGTCTCTTCTGCGATTGCTGAGGCGGCGGAGACGGCTGACGGGGCTGAGTTGGACGAGGAGGAGTGGCCTGAAGCTGTGCCAGACTTGGAAGAGGAGTGGCCTGAGGTTGTGCCGGACTTGGAGGAGGAGTGGACATCTGACGCTATGGCGGACTTGGAGGAGGAGGAGTGGCCTGACACTTTGCCGGACATGGAGGAGGAGTGGCCTGACACTTTGCCGGACTTGGTGGACTTGCAGGAGCGGGAGTCTGCTGACTCGGTGGCGGACTTCGACGAGGAGTTGGCTGACGCGGTGTCGGTGGCCTTCAAAAGATGATGCAATCCTTTTTCCATAGGATGATACGATGTTTGGCCTCTCCGAGAAAGTGCTCGTCGTCACCTCCAGGAATGTCAAGCTGTAGCTCCGAATATGGGTCCACCACCTCATCAACCAAGACACGAGCATAGCCCGCTGGAATCGGGTTGCAATGGAAGGTTGCCTCGGGGGGATTTGTAAAAGCAACGGCGTCCTCCACCTTCATGGATATGTTCTTCATTTTGACGTGTAGCTCGTAGTTAGTGTTATCCGTGATGTCATCCACGTGGTATCTATCCAGCATTGCGTCGTCCGGGGCGGAACCCACGCTGCTTCTCGGCACGGATGGGGCGGTGCTATCCAATGCTGGATCATCTGCTAGCTGCTGCAGCTGCTGAGACCCCCTTTGCTGGCTAAGTGAGTCGATCTGCTCCTGCTGCCGCTGGAATTTGACTGCCAATTCTGCTTGACTTGCTTCTAGTCCTTGAAGGCGTTCATAGTCCCGCTTCCTCTGCTCCTCCTCCTTCTTCCTCTTCTTCTCCTCCGCAATCTTCTTTCTCGCACGGGTTCTGTAGTCGTTGTTCCAGTCTGAAAACCCCTCATACCACGGAATAGCGCCCTTGCCTCGTGTTCTTCCCGGGTGTTCATGATTTCCCAGGGCACGCGTAAGCTCGTCGTTCTCTCTGTTGGGCTGGAACACCCCCGATCGTGCCTCTTCTATTACAACAAGTATTGCATCATCGGCTCCCTTCAGACTTGCCCTCGTCGAAACATTGCCTGTCTTCGGGTCCAACTCCCCCCCCATGCGCATAGAACCAAGTCCTGCACCTGGGGGCCAGTTCTTAGTAACCGGAGTGACACCTGCATCCTCCATCTCTTTCTCAGACTTATCCCACTTAGGCATTGCCACCGCATAGCCACCTGACCCCAGCTTATGGAACTTATCCTTTTTTTTCCGGCATTCTTCTTGTTTATTCTCGACCGTTCCTTAGCTAATTCTGAATCCTTGAATTTCACGAAATCGTCCCAATGAGCACATTGGTTCTCTAGTGTTCCCTCGAATACTGGAGTCTTCCTTCCTCCCTTGACGTACTTGTCTCATTCACGATTCTTGTGGTTCTTGAATGCAACCGCCATCTTCCTAAGAGCAGCGTCCTTGACTTTCTGCACATCTGCTTCTGTGAAATGATCTGGTAGGGTGAAATGTTCCATGAGAGTATCCCAAAGCAGCTCTTTTTGTGGTTTGTCGACAAAAGTAACATTTGGACGTGGCTTTGCTGGCTCTCTCCATTCTTGAAGGGAGATCGGGAGTTGGTCCTTCACAAGAATTCCGCACTGACGAACGAACTTGTCCGCAATCTTCTTAGGCGCTAATGGTTCGTCATTAGGTCTGATTGCCTCGATATTGTACTTTACGCCCTCCTTCAACTTTTTGTTCGGGCCTCGTTTCATCCTTTTGCCTGAAGATTTGCTCGATCCGGATGGCTGAAAGAACAAAGATCGATTCGTTAATATATCTTCAAGTCATTTAAAAACATGTGACGATCACCAGATGCCTGCTTATATAAATATATATACCTCACCGGTCTTTGTTGTTTCAAGATCAACATTTTCTTTGTCATCATCATAATCATAGTTCATGACTTCATCAATTCGGTCGTCGCGATCGAATATCATATCACCCTCTCCGGTGTTGTTTAGAAATTTGGAGCCATCATAATCTTCTTCATTCTGATCATCATCTGGCCCGTGAGGATAGCGTATCATATCGAACATGGCCTGTTCTCCCTCTCTGCCGGTATTGTCCGCCATAGCTTTTATTTAACTAATCCAAAAGAAATATAAAACAATTTAGTATTCAAATTACATCGTCTCGAATAATAGATATAATCTCGAATACATCGTCTCGAATAATAGATATAATCTCGAAAACATTGTCTCGAATAATAGATATAATCTCGAATACATCGTATCGAATAATAGATATAATATCGAATACATCACTGGCTAGGTAGCTAATGAAGATTGAATACTACAGAAGAATCTAGGACACTCGCGGTTCCTGCGGCGCGGGTGATGGACACCCAAAGAGAAGGAACCGTCACAGGATCATGGCTGAAGTGAGATCCCTGAAGAAACTGCCAGGTATTGGAGAACCTGCCGCCCTCTAACGCAACCATGTAGCGATGGACGTGCTCGTCCTCCTCCCTGACACGGCGACGTACCACCCCCGGCGGGGCCGGCTCCCTCCGCGCCGAAACTGGCCCACGCGAACGCCACCAAACGAGATCAGGGTCGACGACGGGACCCGGGGCCGGGTTCCTCATCAAGCGGCGCGCCCCTCCAGGCAGCACCTCCTAGTGCCAACCCGGCGGAGCCCAGTCCCGGACATGGGTCAGCCGGACGTCGTCGCGGACGTGTCGACGGCGAGGATGCGGGTCGGGCATCGTCGAGAACAAATACTAGCTATATGCCCGCAAAAAGTAACATTTTTTTAATGATTGGATTTTGATAACTAAAATTTCTAACATTTCTATATAACTAACATTTCTATAACATTTCTAACAATGCTATATATAACTAACATTTCTATAACATTTCTAATATTT
>NC_057801.1:835804144-835866972 GCF_018294505.1 Triticum aestivum | reverse complement strand
GACGACGGGGACGGGGACGACGCGGGACGGGCCGGGACGGGGCGGCGGTGACGACGGGGACGACAGGGACGGGGACGACGGGGCGGCGACGACGGTGACAGGGCGGCGACGGGGGCGGCAACGAGGGATGGAGACGTACGGGGGCAACGATCGACGGTGCAGAGGAGAAGAAGCCAGATGAGAAACTGAAATTTTTGCAAGTGTTGTTTATATAGGAAGGGCCTTTAGTACCGGTTTGTGCCACCAACCGGTACTAAAGGCCAGTTTTGGCCAGCCCAAGCGGCGGGAAGCGACCCCCTTTAGTACCGGGTGGTGGCACAAACCGGTACTAAAGGCCCCCCCTTTAGTACCGGTTTGTGCCACGACCCGGTACTAAAGGGGTGCGCTGACGCAGGTGCGGTGCGGCAAGTTTAGTCCCACCTCGCTAGCCGAGGGGCGACCGCACTGGTTTATAAACCCCCATGCGGTCGCTCTCTCTCGAGCTCCTCTCCAAAGCAGGCCTACTGGGCCTACGTGTTCTTTGCTGCCCTGTGGGCCCACTTGGCCTTTGCGGGCCTGCATCCTGGCCCAACAACAGGTTGGGTTTCTAGTCGTATGCAGGCCGCTCTGGCCTAGTAGGCGGGGTTTTTTATTTTTTTTGCTTCATTTATTTTCGTGTTGTTTTTTTTGTGTATTTAGAGTTTCTTTGTGAATATTTTTGCTTTAGGTACAAAAAATTACAAACTTTCTGTTAGTGCCCGTAGTTTTCAAATTTGAATAGTTTAAATTTTGAATTATTTGAAATTAGTGTGAATCACTAGTTTGTGAATAATTTAACTCTAAAAATCAGTAAAGGCATGAAAGAATTTGTTTGCACATAAAATTTCTTCGCGTTTCAAATGCCAAAACACATAACTACCCTAACTATTACAGAGATTCCCCTCTGGGTGTGAAACACAGAAGAAAGTGATGATAGTGAAGCCGATCACATCCCAGATCTTGGGTGTGAAACTTTTTCTTCGCGTGTGTCCCTTTGCGCCGTAACCATGGAAAATCTTCATCATTTAACGGGATGCTCGGGTCAATATTCATTATGAATGGAGCAATTTCATCAAACTTTTCATAATCTTCTGACTTGTCTGTCTTGTCATCCACTCCCACGATGTTTCTCTTCCCAGAAAGAACTATGTGCCGCTTTGGCTCACCGTACGATGCATTCACTTCCTTATCTTTTCTTTTTCTTGGCTTGGTAGACATGTCCTTCACATAGAAAACTTGTGCCACATCATTGGCTAGGACGAATGGTTCGTCTGCATACGCAAGATTGTTGAGATCCACTGTTGTCATTCCGTACTGCGGGTCTTCCGTTACCCCGCCTCGTGTCATATTGACCCATTTGCACCGAAAGAAAGGGACCTTTAAACCACGTCGATAGTCAAGTTCCCATATGTCCTGTATATAACCATAATATGTTTTCTTTCCCGTCTTGGTTTCTGCATCAAAGCGGACACCACTGTTTTGGTTGGTGCTCTTCTTATCTTGGGCGATGTAAAATGTATTACCATTTATCTCGTACCCTTTGAAAGTCATTATATTCGAAGATGGTAACTGGGACAGCAAGTACAGGTCATCTTCAATAGAGGTGTCATGCATGGTACGTGCCTGCAACCAGCTGGCGAAACTCCTGGTTTGTTCACGTGTAATCTAGTCATCAGACCGCTCCGGGTGTTTGGAGCATAGCAAATTCTTGTGTTCATCCATATACGGAGCCACCAAGGCGGAATTCTGTAGAACTGTGTAGTGTGCTTCAGTGAGAGAATGTTCGTCCATACATATTATTTGTTCCCCTCCTAGCGTGCCTTTTCCATCCAGTCTGCCCTTATGCCGCGATTCAGGAACACCAATCGGCTTAAGGTCAGGAATAAAGTCAATACAAAACTCAATGACCTCCTCATTTTGATGGCCCTTGGAGATGCTTCCTTCTGGCCTAGCACAGTTATGAACATATTTCTTTAAGACTCCCATGAACCTCTCAAAGGGGAACATATTGTGTAGAAATATAGGACCCAAAATATTAATCTCTTCGCATAGGTGAACTAGGACGTGCGTCATGATGTTGAAGAAGGATGGTGGGAACACCAACTCGAAACTGACAAGACATTGCACCAAATCATTCTGTAACCTTGGTATGATTTCTGGATCGATTACCTTCTGAGAGATTGCATTGAGAAATGCACATAGCTTCACAATGGCTAATCGAACGTTTTCCGGTAGAAGCCCCCTCAATGCAACCGGAAGCAGTTGCGTCATAATCACGTGGCAGTCATGAGACTTTAGGTTCTGGAACTTTTTCTCTGCCATGTTTATTATTCCCTTTATATTCGACGAGAAGCCAGACGGTACCTTAATACTGAGCAGGCATTCAAAAAAGATTTCCTTCTCTTCTTTGGTAAGAGCGTAGCTTGCATGACCCTGATGTATGCCGTCTTCTCCGTGCATACGTTGCTGGTCCTCCCGTGCCTCAGGTGTATCTTTTGTCTTCCCATACACGCCCAAGAAGCCAAGCAGGGTCACGCAAAGATTCTTCGTCATGTGCATCACGTCGATTGCGGAGCAGACCTCTAGGTCTTTCCAATATGGCAGGTCCCAAAATATAGATTTCTTCTTCCACATGGGTGCGTGTCCGTCAGCGTCCTTTGGAATAGGTTGTCCGCCAGGACCCTTTCCAAATATCACCTTCAAATCCTTGACCATATCATGTACATCAGCACCAGTACGGTGGCGAGGCTTCGTCCGGTGATCCACCTCACCTTTGAAATGCTTGCCTTTATTTCTTACGGGATGCCTGCTCGGAAGAAATCGACGATGTCCCAGGTACACATTCTTCTTACAACTATTCAAATATATACTGTCGGTATCATCCAAACAGTGCGTGCATCCGCGGTATCCCTTGTTTGTCTGTCCTGAAAGGTTACTGAGAGCAGGCCAATCATTGATGGTCACGAACAGCAACGCCTTTATGTCAAATTCTTCCCCCATGTGCTCATCCCACGCACGTACACCTGTTCCATTCCATAGTTGTAAGAGTTCTTCAACTAATGGCCTTAGGTACACATCAATGTCGTTGCCGGGTTGCTTAGGGCCTTGGATGAGCACTGGCATCATAATGAACTTCTGCTTCATGCACAACCAAGGAGGAAGGTTATACAAACATAGAGTCATAGGCCAGGTGCTATGGTTGCTGCTCTGCTCCCCAAAAGGATTAATGCCATCTGTGCTTAGACCAAACCATACGCTCCTTGCGTCATCTGCAAACTCCTTCCCGTACTTTCTTTCGATTTTTCTCCACTGCGACCCGTCAGCGGGTACTCTCAACTTTCCGTCTTTCTTACGGTCTTCTCCGTGCCATCGCATCGCCTTGGCATGCTCTTTGTTTTGGAACAAATGTTTCAACCGTGGTATTATAGGAGAATACCACATCACCTTGGCAGGAATCTTCTTCCTGGGGCGCTCGCCCTCGACATCACCACGGTCATCGCGGCTGATCTTATAGCGCAATGCACCACATACCGGGCAAGCGTTCAAATCCTCGTACTCACCGCGGTAGAGGATGCAATCATTAGGGCATGCATGTATCTTCTGCACCTCTAACCCTAGAGGGCAGACAGCCTTCTTTGCTTCGTACGTACTCTCGGGCAATTCGTTGTCCTTTGGAAGCATATCCTTTATCATTACCAGCAACTTTCCAAATCCCTTGTCAGATACACCATTCTCTGCCTTCCATTGCAGCAATTCCAGTGTGGTGCCCAGCTTTTTCTTGTCACCTACGCAATTCGGGTACAACAATTTTTTGTGATCCTCTAACATGCGCTGCAACTTCTTCTTCTCCAAATCACTTGCGCAGTTTCTCTTTGCATCGGCAATGGCCCGACCTAGATCATCAACGGGCTCATCTGATGCCTCTTCTTCAGCTTCTTCCCGCATTGCCGGCTCAGCTTCTTCCCGCATTACCGGCTCAGCTTCTTCCCCCATTATTGTATCATCGTATTCAAGGAACCCATGGCCAGGATATAGCTGTCGTCGTCCTCTTCTTCTTCATTGTCTTCCATCATAACCCCTCTTTCTCCGTGCTTGGTCCAAACATTATAGTGGGGCATGAAACCGGACTCAAACAGGTGGACGTGAATGGTTCTTGACGTAGAGTAATTGCGACCATTCTTACAGCCAGCACATGGACAAGGCATAAAACCATCCGCCCGCTTGTTTGCCTCAACCGCAAGCAGAAAAGTATGCACGCCCTCAACGAACTGGGGAGAGCATCGGTCATCGTACATCCATTGCCGGCTCATCTTCATTACACAACACCGAATAGACCAAATTAATACAAGTTCATACATAAAGTTCATACAACACTTAAATGCAACAAACAAATAACTCTCTAGCTAAAGCATTTAAATGCAACAACAAATGCGATCAAGATCGCAACTAAGGTAACAATTGATCCAACAGCATAATGATACCAAGCCTCACTATCGATGGCATATTTTCTAATCTTTCTAATCTTCAAGCGCATTTTCTCCATCTTGATCTTGTGATCATCGACGACATCGGCAACATGCAACTCCAATTCCATCTTCTCCCCCTCAATTCTTTTCAATTTTTCTTTCAAGTACTCGTTTTCTCTTTCAACTAAATTTAACCTCTCGACAATAGGGTCGGTTGGAATTTCCGGTTCACATACCTCCTAGATAAAAATATCTATGTCAACTTGATGGGCATAATTTTTCATAAACACGAAATGCAACAAATAGTTCTAAAAGAGAATATACCACATCCGAATCATAACAAGGACGAGGGCCGACGGGGACGGATATCAAAACCATGGCACTATGTATAACAAACAACGTATGGGTAAGATAATTATACGAGTAACTATATATCCAAATCACACAAACATCAATTTTTTATATAAAATTTCATGAACAAGAGGCTCACCACAAGGTGGTGCCGGCGACGGGACGGTGCGGGCGATCGACGGTGGTTACGACGGAGATTTAGAAGGCACTAAGTAAAACACACCTACATATGCAAACTAAGTGTTATTTTGACCTCAAATTGCATATAAATCAAATGCTACCACATATAATTCCTCCCAAATTACTAAAACCCACAATTAATCACTATATAAACCAACGCAAGAGCTAATCTAGCAATGAGAGATGAAAGGACAAAGTTGCTAACCTTGGTGATCATTTGAATGGATGGGGGCCTGCAAATCTTGACAAATTTGGGGCAAATTTTGTGATGAACTCGAGAGGAAGAAGGGAAGAACAGAGGAGAGGGAGAAGGGAAAGGGGGAAGAACAGAGTGCGGATGGACGAAGGGTTTATATAGGACGACCTTTAGTACCGGTTCGTGCCACGAACCAGTACTAAAGGTGCTGGAAGGGCCCCACTCTGACAACATCCTGCCACCACTTTCTTTAGTACCGGTTCGTGGCACGAACCGGTGCTAAAGGTTCGCCACGAACCGGTACTAAAGAGCTCCTCCCGCCTAGCCGTTGGAACCGGCACTAATGGACACATTAGTGCCGGTTCTGTTACAAACCGGGACTAATGTGTCTCACATTTGACCCTTTTTCTACTAGTGGGTGTGTATGAACTTGTATTAATTTGGTCTTTTCGGTGTTGTGTAATGAAGATGAGTCAGCAATGGATGTACGATGACCGATGCTCTCCCAAGTTCATTAATGGCGTGCATACTTTTCTGATTGCGACTGAGGCAAACAAGCGAGCGGATGGTTTTATGTGTTGCCCATGTGCTAACTGTAAGAATGATCGAAATTACTCTAACTCAAGAACCATTCACATCCACCTATTTGAGTCCGGTTTCATGTCCGACTATAACTGTTGGACCAAGCACGGAGAAAGAGGGGTCCTAATGGAAGAGAATGAAGAAGAAGAAGAGAATGATGACAACTATCCTGGCCATGGCAGATGGCAAAGGCATGGTCGGCGGATGGCAAAGGCTTTGCCATCTGCCAGCAGATGGCAAACAGTTTGTCTGAAAACCTGCCGGCAAACGCTTCTTTGCCATCTGCTGGCTGATGGCAAAGAGCCTGTGCCTTTGCCATCAGCTGGCAGATGGCAAAGCCTCTTAACAGGGTTAGCCCCGGTAGAAGGCTAACGGCATACTTTGCCGTCTGCTAGCAGATGGCAAAGGCTTCATGCTCTTTGTCGTCTGCCAGCAGATGGCAAAGGGCCCAAATAGGCCAGCCCAAATTTTACATGTAGATGACACATGGCCTCTTTGCCATCTGTCAGCTGATGGCAAAGCTCTTTGCCATCTGCCAGCAGATGGCAAAGTGCCTATATTGCCCCATTTAATTTTGTTTTTTCTTATATCATTTCATTTTTCATAGAAAATCAAACACAAATATATTTATGTGACCAATATAACATATTCAACACATATTACCAATAGTCATGAACACATATATGTCGAACACATATCCAACACATGTTACCAATAGTAGCAAGTTTCATCCATACATATACATAGTTTCATCAATGTTACACAGTTTCATCATAGGTAGCAAGTTTCACAAAGTCAAAACAAAAACTAAAGACAAGCACTCCATCAACCCAAGCTTCCGTGATCTGAAGCAAATCTACAAAATGGGAAAGAAGAAAGTTAGAAGAAGAAGACTAGAAGAAGAAGATTATTATGATGCAACTAAAATGTGAAGATTATTATGATGCAACTTATATCTGTAAAATAGGACTTGTGATATGTATTGAAACAATGCAAATGCTTACTATCACCGGAGCAACATACGCACATTCCTACTGAAAGTAAATTCCATATAGTATGAACTACAACGTGCATGGTTGCATACCCGGTTTGACAAAAGCTCCTTGATTGAGAAGCACATATCCACTGCCTCTCTGTTAGGAGAGAACCATTTTAGTTTTATGGAGGTAAAACCAAAAACAACATATAGGCATCTTTGTATATGATTGAACTCTTAACACACATTTCTACATGTTGTAATTAGAAGAAGAAAAATACAGTGGTAACTCATGTCAGGTAGTAAAATTGTAGACCCTCCCGTTTAGTATGAGTTTTTTACCATTTTGAGAGAGAGAGAGAGAGTACCTCAGAAATCGCAGAACAGCACGCGACATGGTGTGCACCGGCCGACGTTTGCGACATGGCCGTTAGCAACAACAATCATATTAAAACTTTGAAAGCCATGAAATATAATTTTGAAAACTAATTCAGGGTTGCTTTTCGCAGTGAAAACTATGCTCATTGCTCTCGACAGAGAACATGTGGAAGATGAAAAATACGTCCACACACATTTGGCAATTGCGACGACGCCAACCAGCTTTTATTCAAGACATGCTTCTGTAGTATATTTAGACAAAGGAAAAAAACAATAGACATCACTTGCATACATTTTGTATGGGGCAATGAAACAAAATGCTAGTAAAAGATGCTCCTGAATCATATGTATATAGAAGGGGTAAGTGCGCATATACGTACGTACAAAACTATTAGTACTGGATTAATTGTAACTTTCTTACATATGGATGTAGCTTGAAAGATTGGATGTGGAACTACCAAGCAAAGAAAGGCGCTGATGACAAACGGACTTGCTGTAGGCAGCCTCCGATTTTTTGTTTCAATCAGAGAGAGTAATAAAGACAGCTACTAAAAACAATTCAAACACATGTATGAATATTTTTACAAAAATAGAGAAACATAACATATAACTAACGCAGAAGTAACATTTTTCTCATAAAGGAAGGAATGCAGAATTAACAAAACAAACGCTGCAACCACAACATTTTTCAGTGACAATTTACTCGCTGCATCTATCAAGGATGAAAATGGTACAATAGGCATATGGTACAACTATAGTCCGGTACACAGAGGTAAATGCTAATTATTTTCTCTCTAGGGCATAAGGCAACAATAATGAACGACAATAGTGCTGCTGTACTTGGGTGCTCGCGATAAAATTACATCTATTGGCAGCAAGGACACAAATAAATAGAACTTGCCGGAGTGCATTACTTGTATTAGGAATTTAAGCAGAGATCATCCACCTAAATACTGAAAGTAAAGTGGCAGCTCTGAACTATTGGAAATGCTAGTTTACAGAATTTTGAAGCTCACCTTGCAGATAAAAAGAATAACCTGACGATATAATTACTCATGCATGAGCTTTTACATGGTCAAGCATGTCAAGCATACAAGCTTTCTCTAAAGGTATTTACAGATTTGTACTTCGGTTATCCGGAACTTTAATTATGTGCATGAAACTTATCTCCGTGCAACAATGAGCTGCTCGTATGTGTTGGAGCACAGAACAACAACAACCAACAATTATAGAAGAAAACCTAATGATCTATTTACTATTGTGATCCAAATTCTGAGCATAGGCAAGAAAAAATATAGAAGTATAAGCAGAGATCCATGCTGTTGTTCGACATATAGCTATAGATGAGTATCCGCTCATCGCATTCACTGGAGGACACAAGGAGCCGACCGGTAGCACGCGTTCGAAACCGGCGGCACGAGCGTCTAGCTCACTTTCAACCCACTGTCGCATGAGATCATCTACCACTCCAGCCTCCAGGGATTTCGGCTCTCGTGAGCAGGGCCAGTCAAGAAATTTCGGGGGCCCAGGGATTTCGGCTCTCGTGAGCAGGGCCAGTCAAGAAATTTTTCACAGGTTGTTTTTAACAGTAACTAAAGCTAATTATTCAGAATTACAAGTAGTTGCATCTGTTCTAAAAAAGTGATCAATAGCTCATTTCTATGACTCCATCAAGTCATTAGCAGATGGATACATTCTAGATGACATCTTGGTAAATTAAGAGCAGTCTTGTTAGTTACTGGAGCAAGGCATGGAATTAGCACACAAGGTTATCTTTCAGGCACTTACTTATTTTTCGCGCAAAAATGGAACTTACATTTGGCAAAAGAAACGTAGTACAAGTTATTCACCGTCTTGTAAAGCGGCATGAGATTTTAATCTTCGAACAGAATGACGACAAAAAAATCACCCTACATGACCACGGATCCGCCTTGGCACCATCAGAACCCTTGTTATTTTTAACTTGTACATCAAAGAAACTACTGAAAAATTGAACAAAATATTCACTTGGGTGAAAATAAGTACATAGCTAATTCAAGGCATGGATGCAAATTAAGAACCTCGGGAGCAACATAATTGGGAGTTCCACAAATCGTATGTAGTAGCCAATCCTCCTGAAAGATAGCAGAAAGATATGCAAAAATAATCAGCAGATTGTATTGGCTGATTTGAGATAGGCATTGCTATTAGATAAACAGCAAAACGTAAAATAAAGCCAAAAGCGCTGGAAAAATCACTGATGATTTTTTTTCTAGAACATGCTGCTTGAGTTGGTAATCAGTTGGTAATCATTCTTGGTGATTTATCCGATATACTGATGAATCATCCTTTGCAGTGCATGACTTGAATGGATTTCTGAATTCCAAACAGTATGCTGTCGTGATGTTTGATTAGTGTCTTCTGTGAATCTATACCAAAACAGACTAGACAGCAGACCGAGGCCATGGATCGGTTGATTCAATAGGGAAGGAAGAGACAGCAGGTTATAAAACGAGCTTGGGGATTAACTGGCCTGAAACTTAAACAGGGCCGCCCTAATGATGGACTCAAGATCCAGGTTTGCTCGCCTAGCACGTCCTAATTACATTGGCTCTTGTCAAAATGTCTAGCAGATGGATAATGAATTCATTCTGTGATGCCACATAGATATGCAAAGTCATAGTCCTGCATGTATGCACGTACCTCTTCCTAATGGCATGATGTAGTCTTACCTGATCTGCAAGTTTTGCTACTAGCCTAATGAAGAGCCTTTTATACATCCTTGCAGATAAAAAATGAATTGAATTATGAGCATCAGACAACTACGATCAATTTCCCGGTTATACCTGAAATAAAAGTGGCCGACCAAATGAAAGGAGGGATGCTTTCCTTGATGTGAGATTGTATAGATTATCTTAGTTGATCTGCAATATTTCTTTGGATATCTTTTTTATGAAAGACACATGACACATAGTTTGCTGGATGGGTCTAAGATAAATATTTTAGTTATAGGAGGATTTTTTGAACGAGTAATAGTATTACCACCATTTACTTGGTCTGTTGTGCTTTCGGTAGAGCTTTCATATTTCAACACAAAAACAACAATTCAAGTTGGGACCAGAATCGCACAAACATCAAGCTCAAAGGAAATATCAGTTGGGAGTGATCAAGTATTCATTTTATTAGTGATCTAATAGGTCTTATATTTGTTTAGAGAGGGAGTATGTTTCTAGATAGCCGTCAACTCCAATGTTTCGTTTATTTACTGTCTGAATATGAAGAAGATAGGTTTGCAATGTAGCTTTTTACATGATAATGTAACAAACATTTATGTCTTATAACTGCAAACATTTTTTTTAGTCTGTCACCGAGCAAATGTTTGGGAGTTGGAAATTATTTGGATACACATGATCTCAGCAAAGAAAGATTCACACATACTGCAACCAAAGGAGCTCCTTCACTCTCTATGCACCTAGAGAAATTATCCTTAATTACGAGCAGTACCCTAGATTTAGTTGTGGTTCTCACATATTAGAGATGTGGTTAGAATACCTACTGCTCTGAACTATTAAGTGGTTTGCACAAATCACCGATTCCCTCGTGCAGTGTACAATGTGATATTGATCATCATAGGATCAAACTTAATACAGGAAGTACGCACTTAATTGTTTCTGAACTATACTACTTTGTATGTTCATTCTCCTTTCCTTTTAAATCTCTAATTTAGTTGCAAGTATTTTATTTGTTATCATTTGGCTTCTTAATAAGAAATTTAGCAAGCAACTACTCGACTCATGAAAGAGATGTTGACCATTTTTGCTGCAGTGAGGTGCATTCTCGATCATGTTAATAATCTGTGAGTGCCTGGTTGAGTCTCGGAGAGAGAGAGAGAGAGAGAGAGAGATCATACCGGATCCAAAGCAACAGGAGCCAAGCTGCGAGAAATCCATGAATGGTGGCTCAGATCCCGCGCCAGCCCGACCAGCCCCTCGAACGTAACGCATCAAGGGCCCCGCCTCTCGGTCCACAGCCCGCCCCGCCGCGGACATCCCGAGCCCCGTGGAGTGCGCCGCCGGCCGCAGGCGCCGCGACGGCGGTGGTCCCGCTCATGGAGTCGTCCATGGCCGCCGCCGCGTGCATCTCCTCGTTGACCCCGACTATCGACCACCGGAACGCGAAGAGGAGGGAGGGGCTCGCGACCCAGCAGGGCTGGCCGGTGGAGGAGTAGCAGCAGGGCAGTGGCGGGGCTCCTAGGGCACAGAAGGAGGAGGAGGAGGTGGGAGGGAGCGGCGGCGGGTGAGGAAGGAAGGAGCGAGGGGCTGTTCGGTGTGTGGATGAGATGCGAACGTAGTATTTTTTTACCTGGATGGGTGGGGAGAGAGGGAGGGGATAACCCCATAGTTTTTTTTACCTGGAAAAAAATAACCCCATCTCTTTGCCATCTGCCAGCAGATGGCAAAGAATCTTTGCCGTCTGCTGGTAGATGGCAAAGAGGTGGGGCTGGTACGCCGTTACACTCGTGACGGCCATAGGATTTGCCAACCTCTTTGCCATCTGCTGGCAGATGGCAAAGATTATTTGCCATCCACTAGCAGATGGCAAAGAATTGGCTGATGGCAACCATGTTCTTTGCCGTCTGTCAGTTCTTTGCCATCTATTTTTTATAAGCAGATGGCAAAGACGTTCTTTGCCATCAGCTGGCAGATGGCAAAGAGCTGGCTGATGGCAAATTCCCTGTTTCCAGTAGTGGGGTCGGTTGGAATTTCCGGTTCAACAACCTCCTAGATAAATAAAATCTATGTCACGTTGGTCGGCATAATTTTCATAAACAATAAATGAACCAATAGTTATGAAAAGATAATATATACCACATTCGAATCATAGACAGGACGAGGGCCGATGAGGGCGCATACCAAAACCATCGCACTATATAAGATGCAATAATAAAAGTAAGAAAATAATACAAGTATCTATCTAAACATACAAGTAAGAATATTTTTCCTTTCAGAAAGAAGATAAGAATAAGAGGCTCACCATGGTGGTGCCGGCGATGAGATCGGCGCGGGTGATCGACGACGATGAAGACGGGGACGGGGCGTGATGGACCGCTAAACCTAGATAAATATTGAGGAAAATGGAGCTTGGCGGTCGATCTTGGAGAGGAGAAACCTTAAGTAGTGTGGCTCGGGCATTCCATCGAACACCTTGTGTGCATAGGAGGTGAGCTAGAGCACCACCAAGCCCTCTCCCCCTCGGCCAGAAAAAATAGAGCAGTGTGCTCTGCTCTTGCGCGAGGGGGTATTTATAGGCAGCACTATTGGTCCCGGTTGGTGGCATGAACCTGGACTAAAGGGAAGCCTTTGGTCCCGGTTCAAGCCACCAACCGGGACCAATAGTGGTGGGCCAGGAGCCAGGCCCATTGGTCCCGGTTCGTCCCACCAACCTGGACCAAAAGGTCCGGACGAACCGGGACCAATGGCCCACGTGGCCCGGCCGGCCCCCTGGGCTCACGAACCGGGCAAATAGCTCCATTGGTCCCGGTTCTGGATTGAACCGAGACTAATGGGCTGAACCGCCCTGGGCCATTGCCCCCTTTTCTACTAGTGATGCTCCAGTGCACGAAAGTTGCTTGAAAAATCACATGTGTGTCTTTGAGTGAATTTTAGGTCCCATGGAAGAGATGGGAGTGAAATTCAAACATCTGGGCGTCGTGGCTCGGCTGAAAAGATTGAGAAACTTGGTTTTTTAATTCCTGTAATTCCAAAACACGCCTGAAAATCATGAAACTTGGCATGGTGTCATGACATGACACCAACATGCTGCGGTAATATTTTTGGCCGAATTGAGACAAGATTTGGTGTAAGCTTCTTGCAAACCGGAGCTTCCCTCAAGAAGGCTCGTGGTTCCGAGAAGGAACGTGTCACCTCCGTGTGCGAAACGACATACGTACACTACCTTCTCCCGCCTTAGTTTTTTACACAACCAGATTAGACCAAATAGAAGTACCATGCTAAATTTTGAAATTATTCCGGGTTCATTTGGCCTGTTTTATGCATTACTGGACATTCAATGTGCATAATTCAAATTTGAACTACAAGCACATGCTCCAGTGCACCAAAGTTGTTTGAAAAATCACATGTGTGTCATTGGGTGAATTTCTAGGTCCCATGCAAGAGATGAGAGTGAAATTCAAAAATCTGGGCATCGTGGCTCGGCCGAAAAGATTGAGAAACTTGGTTTTTTAATTTCTGTAATTCCGAAACACGCCTGAAAATCATAAAACTTGGATGGTCTCATGACATGGCACCAACATGCTGTGGTAATTTTTCTGTCCGATTTTGCGAAGGCCCACACATTAACAATCAACAAAGTTATTTTGGTACAAGTGTTGTCACGTTACAAATCGGAAACACAAGTATTATTCAAACCGTGGGCATTCGACTTACCAATTACGTGCGGCCACGTGTCCCCTGATTTATTGGCTAGGAGGTGCCGTGCGGGGTAGCTATTTGAGTACGGGAGGCGTGCGATCAGACCCCTGCTCGTGCTCATCGAGAGGAGAGCCCTTTGACCGCTACCCGCCGTGCACCTCCCTCCCAACGTTTCCATTAATGGCGCCCGAGCACTTGTTCTACGGTGTTGCTATATGTCTCACTGAACTGAGATTTAAGAGAGAAAAATGAAAATCTGGAAAGAAAGTTTTGCACGGATCTTGATGTAAGATCCGATGGACCTATATAGCATCGACTGCGACTTATAGCAAGCATGATGAATATAAGGACGATGATAGTGGATAATAGTTGTCTTACATATTTGGAAACATAATTAAAAAATGCCACATGCGGCAACGCCCCAAATACACAAGGGCAAAAGAAGAAGGAAGACAACGATCTGGCTCGCTGATCTGTACTTTCTTGATGCGTTGCTGCAGGCCGCGGGAACTAGTCTCCGCGGCAAGCGGCGACGAGATCTTTCTTGTCCTCAAGATGCTGCTTGAGAGCATCCACGGATTCCTCCACCAGCCTTCTGCGCTCGATGCGCAGCTTGTTATTCTCGTCCATAAGTTTCTCGACGATGACGCCGGTCCTCTTCAACAAGGCAGTGGTCTGCTCCTGCTGGTCCGCACTTCCGACGATCTTCGCCCTCAGCAGGTCGCGCTCGGCCCGGAGCTTCACATTTCTCTCACTTAGTTGCCGGATGACGTCGGTAGACTGTTCAAACAAGGCTTGCAGGTCATCTTGCAACCTCGCCCACCTGGAGATCTGATCCATCTGCCTATGGACGAGGGCACGCATGCGCCTGTAAGAGTCCTCGCCTGCCCGCGAGGCATTTTCCCAGGCCGCCGCGGCAAGGGAGGACATCTCTGCTACATTTGCGGCGCGGCGGGACATCTCTCCTGCTTTCGCGGTGCGACCGGACCAGTCTGCTGCATTGATGGCGCGGTGGGTCCTCCGTGCTGCTTCGGCGGCGCGGGGGGGGGCCTCTCTGCTGCTAGGGCCGTGCGGTGGGACATGTTGGCTGCTATCGCGGCGAGGCGGGACATCTCCCGTGCTCCCGCTTCCAGGCTCGCCTCTCCCTGGTCGCAATCTCTCGACCCAGAACTCACGCTGGCCATGGCGGACGCAAGTGAACGATGATGAATGACTTGTTTGTTTTTGACTTTTTGTGGATAAGGAGTTGAGGAGGAATGTCCAATCATCTTGGAGTAGTAGTATTTATAACCGCGTAGTAATACGCTCCTAAGTGGGAAACCGTTTAGCTTTTGATCGGTGTGAACAGGTTTGCAATTTGGAATGTGATAGGACGCATGCTCAAAATTTACTGACGATTATAAGTGCGGCACTATTCCCGGAAGTCGTAACGTGGGCACGTATGCCTTCTCGGCCGCGTACGTGGCATTTGCACTATAGGGTGCACCGCAATAGGCAATGTCAGCACACGTCTTTTAATTAGAATGGGTGTGCCCGTCTAGCACACACAAGTTGATCTATCTAACTGTTTCAGTTTGTTGTTGCTAATCACAAACAATTTATCCATGTGAAGTGTATGCCATCAATCGCAGATACTTTGATCTGGCTTACCTATTTTTGTTCTGTTGCCTAATCGTGAACAGTTAATCCTTCTGAAGCGTATGCCCTCAATCACACACACCCTAATTTGGTTGACCGTTTCTTTTGTGTTGCCTAATCACAAACAGTTCATCCGAGTGAACCATATACAATATATCGCACACACCTTCATCTGGCAGCCCGTTTCTTTTGTGTTGCTTAATCACAAACAGTTCATCTGAGTGAACTGTATGCTCTATATCGCACACGCCTTCATCAGGCTGCCCGTTTCTTTTGTTCCGCCTCATCACAAATAGTTCATTGTACTGAACCGTATGCCCTGGATCGCACATGCAACTAAAATCTAAACCGTGTTTGATGCATCCTCCATCGCAAACGTTTTCACCTTTTTTGATGGTTTTCATACAGCACCGTTTGCGATTATGGCATCGCACACAGTTTCTCGAAGGGTCTCTGATCATAGTGTCGCGTTAGCAGCATCCTGCGGTAGTGATTGTTGTCTAACAACTCATTATGGGCAGTAAAAAGAGAAGGCTGCAGAGTTTGTAGTTACCATCCTACAGCTCACTGTTGTGTTGGATAGAGCATAAACAAATAATTTTCTTTCCACCATTCATATCTTTTTGCTAATAATCCTTATCAGTTTCCTCACTTGATGTTTGTTCATGAATATTTCATTGTCCCTTACGCAAAAAGGGTCGATGCGTGGATCCTTGCCAAGGGCATATACACCTACAAGCAACAAGTCAATATTAGAAGCTAACAAGTGTCCAGGCCTGGATCTATATGCACTACATTATGGCACGACGGGGGGAGTACAAGCCGAGGGATGAAGCTAACCTCGGCGGAAAATGGTGGCCACTCCCGTTGTTGTCCTGCATAAGTAGCGGAAAGGCATGATAAGTACAACAACCTTAACATCAAACAAATATAGCAAAGGTAAACAACATCATCTCCAAATGATAGCTTGAATGTGTTGGTTTCAGCATGCTGTTAAAGCAGATATAAAATGGAAGGCAATGTTACCGACAGCAGGCTTAACAGCCATCAAATATTGCAATTCAAACTGGTATTGTTGAAAATAAATAGAACGTAGGTAATGCTTAAACATCACACTGGATAAATGTGTAAAACTAAAATAAATGGCATGTGTTAACTACACCAGGAATAACTGGAACCAAATATAGCCGTTCAAACTGGTATTGATGTAGTCGAGCGGCACAGTTCCGACTTGCACATAATGAACAACACATTGTGAATGACTGAAATAAACAAGACATAAATGACTAGTATAACAACCAAATATAGCCATTGAAAACTGGACAGAGTCTCACTGCAACCAACCTAACAAGCAAATACAGATAAACAGGGCATATGCTTGAAAACTGGACAAATGCTCACTGCAGCCAACCTAACAAGCAGATAAAGATAAACAAGGCATCTGCTTGGTAACTGGACAAATGCTAAAAAAAGCAACCTAACAACCAAATACAAATAAACAAGGCATCTACTTATAACTGGACAAATGCTCACTGCAACCAAACTTAGAATCAAATACATATAAACAAGGCGTCTGCTTGATAACTGAAAAAATGCTCACTCCAACCAACCTAATAACCAAATACAGATAAACAAGGCATCTACTCACTATAAACAACCAAATATAGCCATTCGTGAAACTGAAGTTGACAATTCATACTTAAACATCACATAGCCCTATTGAACAATACATTTTTGCATAAATGTAATAATTAAACACGGCACAGTTAAAGCACCGCACGGCAAATGCTACTACAACAAAGGGTATGGGTTGGCAAGCTAGAAAAGGTAAAATTTGCTGATAGAATGTTGCCTCATATTTCATGGACGGGATCCTTCCAGTTGAAAGAGCACAGACCCATGGTGCGCTCTCTGATGTCACAGATGGGCTGTTTCACCTTGGAAGAACCTTCGTGGGTGTCCTCCTCGTTGTCGTGGCCGTGGTCGAGGAGATCTGACTTGGCAATTGAGGATCCTAAGCCGCTGCCGTAGAACGTGTCCTTCAGAAATGACAAAATGGGCTCGATGGCGTATAAAGCTCGCAAATCCTTGACCGCTTGGCGGAGGAGATCAGCGGCAAGGCCGTTGAAGAGAACGATGGCAGTTGAACCAGAGGGGTTGGGGATGGACCACTTAACCTGTGACATGGCACGCGTGAAGCCGTCACTGTGGATGAGCTTGATGTCGTAGCCAGCTTTCCCGAGATACAGTAATATGCTACCCCGCTGACATGAAGCCTTCGGCATGGCAACATAGTCAACGTATTCGTCGGCTTCCACGGTGACATGTTGCTCCGGGATCGACAGGTCGGGGCAAACGACGGCCACCTCGCCAACGTCCGCCGGAGAGGCCATGATAAACCTCTTCTTGGCCGAACGCTCATTGGGCTCCCCGGGATACGTGGTCGACCTTAGGCTGCGAATTCTGGAGCAGGGGATGTGGATCTGGCGGGGAGGGACACTGCATGCCTCATCTAAAAACTCAGGGGAGTGGGGCCTATGGGAATCGCTGGGTAACCTGAACTTTATTATCTAAGCTAGGAGGAACGGGCAGACCGGCAGGGGTCGGTGGCGGCGCAGGAGGTGGCCGCGAGCTAGGGTTTGAGGGGGGGAGGGGGCGGGTGGAGGACTGTGGAGGGGGGGGGGGTTGAGGATACGCCGCGGCTACTGAAATTTTTAGTAATGATGGGTGGAGATGGTGGTGGACGAGGAAGGGCGACGGTTCAAATGCCTCGGCTACTGCAATTTTACTATAAGGTCGGTTCTGGAGGAGTGTGGGCGACGGTTGAAGTACGACGGCTACTAAAATTTGGGTAAAGGAATTGATGCGGGGCGAGAGTGCCCAAGATCGCGCACGGTCCAATAACAATATGCGTGTATAATAATAAGAAAAAGTGGCGCGAAACCGCCGATTTTTGCAACGCTCAAGGCGGGTAGTTTGTTTGTATATTTCTAGCTAGTTGGTCTATCGCACACAGTTCGTCCTATTTTCCAAATAAACTTACCCGCCTTTAGCTGGTGGTTTTACAGCGCACTTGCATCGCACACGGTTAAGCCAGTACCTCCATCCTTTGCTCGTGCTTGCGCGGTCGTGGTGATTTCAGCGCACTTGCGTCACACACGACTGAGCCAGTACCTCCACCCTTTGCTCGCGCTTGTGCGGTCGTGGTGATTTCCGCGCACTTGCATCGCACACGGTTGAGCTAGTACCCCCACCTTAATTTGCCCGCGCTTGCGCAGGCGTACGTGGTGATTCACGTCGCACTTGTATCGCACACGGTTAAGAATTAAATTTCTGAATTGAGTTTTTTTTCTAATATGAGTGAAATTAGGTTTTTGAAATGAGTGAAATACGTTTTTTAAGACGAGTGAAATCATTTTTTGGATTAACTGAAATCATATTCTCTAGTTGAGTGAAATTGGTGTTCAGAAACGAGTGAAATATACTTTTTGAAATAAGTGAAATAAGTTTTTTGAATGGGTCGAAATCCATGCATTGAAATGTGTGAAATCTGTTTTTTGAAATACGTGAAATCATTTTCTTAACATGAGCCAAATCCGTTTTTTGAAAATTTTAGTGAAATAGGCAACTTCACTATAACTGAAATTGAAATACGACTCCAACAGTAAAATTCAATCTAGTTTAATGCTATCATGATTGATGTCGTTCGAAAGATCTTCTCACTATGAATTCAAATATCTATAAAAATTGTATAAAAATAGAGTTTGATGAAAATATACCATTATAAAAAGTGCACAGAGAAAATAAAGATTCTTTGCACTGGGAGAGAGAGAACATTATAGTATGCATGGAAGTGTCCTTTCCCTCCCCCATCACTATGAGAAAAATTGTGCTGCATGCAGAGGCCCCACTTGTATTCCCCCTGTATTCCATTCACATATTCTATACCCGAAATAGCTTCACAAGTCTCAAAAACTACATTAGAACTACATGGACCGTGGATTCTTCACAGCTACATACTTCGCCGTTTTTTCTGGTTGTTTGTTAGGCGGACTCCTGAGCCGCCTTGATTCCGACTCAATGAGAATAAATCGGATGGATGAAAACAACATGAAAAAGGAAGGAGGTCACAGGAAACATAGTAGGTTTGACGGAGCGAGGTGCGAAACACCGGTGGAGCGAAATAGGGCAAATCATATTCCCCGCGTAGGTTCAGAATAGAGGGTAAACACACAACCCCTAGTAAGAGCGCCACTATATGGCCCACCCCTTCCCTATTTCCACCCAACCGGTGTTGGGAACCTTCCCCGTACCTTTTTTATTTTATTTTGTGTTTTTGGTATCTTTTTCTTATTTTCTTTTCTAAGATATTTTTACCTTTAGATTCCGTGAACATTTTTTGAAATTTTTTCGAACATTTTTTGAAACACGAGAACATTTTCTAAATCTACGAACATTTTCTAAGTATGAGAGATTTTTTTGAATTCATGCATTTTTTCAAATTTCAGGAATATTTTTTGAAATCCGCTTATTTTTAAAATATGGTAATAAATTTAAAATTCGAACTCTTTTTCAAATATGAGAACAATTTACAAATTCATGAACATTTTTTTGAAGTCCAGGATTTTTTTTCAAATTAGTGAACATTTTGGAAAATTCATTTTTATATGGGAGAAAGATTTTTAAGTTCATTTAAAAAACAGATTTTTTTTGAAATCTCTGAAAAACTATAAAATTCATAAACTTTTTAAATCTGGTAACAATTTTCAAATTCATAGACATTTGCCAAAGTACGAGAACAATGTTTGAGTTAACAAACTATACTTTTTAAATGTAGGAAATGTATTCAAATATATGTTTATTTAATGTTAGAACATTTTTTTAAATCTTTGAACATTAAAAAGACGAAGTTTTGAAATTCAGAGTATGTTTCCAAAGTTTGAACCTAGTTTAAATTCTCAATGTTATTTAAATTCGTGATTCTTTTAAATCCATGATTTTTTTTAGAAATTTGGGACATTTTTCTATTTCATGAACATGTTTTGAAATTCAGAAAAGAAATTAATATCAGGGAACATTTTGAAAATTCATCAAATTCAGAATGTTTTTTGAATCCAAATCATATTTTGCAAAAAATTTATTCATGATTTTTTTTCGAAGTTCAAAATTAAAAAACCACCCCGAACATGAGCCAGTACAAAAGTGCACGCGAGGCAGTGGGTTTGTGCGTTTGGTGGCGATGGCGCGGCCAAGTCTTATTAAGCTGTCAAGCCGCCAAATATAGGCAAATCTGTAGACAGGCAACATCGCACACCCACTCTTCGCTAGTTTCGTCAGCACACACCCAAATATAGGCAAATTTCAATTTTTTCCAAATTTCTTTCAAATTATTTATTTTATTTAAATTTATGACCCTTCATAAAATTGCAAAGTTTTTAAATTCAATTTCAAAATCTGTGATCTTTTTTCAAATTCATAAACTATTTTCATATTCATGAAGGTTTTCCAAATTCATGACCATTTTTCAAATCCGGATTTCTTTTTGATTTTTTCTGAATAATTTCGTGAACTTTTTCCAAATTTAAAAAATAAAATAAAAATCTGTGAACCTTTTTCAGATTCACAAACTTATTTTAAATTTGAGATTTTTCTAATCTATGCTCATTTTTTAATTAAAAAATCGGCAATCGGTTCTTCTGGTAGACAATACAACCTCGTAAGAGAAACTGAGAAAAAGAGAGCGAACAAATGTAGGCGAGCGTACGAGGCAATTGGCTGTTTCATGAACTCCTCATTCAAAAGGTTGTATCATGTACCTCTCAGATTTGGAACCTTGCTCATCCGGTCGTTTTACTGGTTGTGGTTCCTAGCTAGATAGACTAGTCATCAACCCGTGCAACTGCACAGGCTAGTTATTTTCACATTTTAAATTAGTCAAACTATTAAGTAATATTTTCAATGTATTAAATATTATATTATAGAAAAATATTAGAACAGATACACATACAGATATAAAATGAATGCATATGGATAGCTTGTAATATGTGCATGCATGCATGCATATTTGGACCAAATTCCTCGGTTAGTTTTTATACTGTTCTTGCATGCATATGCGTTAATATGTGATAATTTTGTAGGAATCCGAAAATACAAACCAATAATAATTTACTTGCTCTGGCATTCATCAATATGTATTTCTTCCTATGCAAACTCTGAATATACTGAACCAAATGATCCGCCATTAAAGTGTATTGTAAAATATGATCGTATGATTTCAATAGTTATATGGCCATCAATTGTGCTTTGGTGAATGGGAACCAATGCAATTTTGAATGACTTTACTGAAATTAAGAAAAAGATTGGTTCCATAAACATATTAAAAAAATTAGCTACATTTCTCGGTTTTGCTCCTGACCAGGAGTTAATGAAAAGCAGATTGTTTTATATATATTCATTTCTCAATCTCTTAAGATAAAAGTTGCAAAACAACTACAAAACTGGACATATTTTTATAGAAAAGCCTAAGTTGGTTCAGTACTCCAGTTGATCACGCCCAAAACAAAATAGTGAACTTGCTTATATGTTGCTAAAAAAATAAGATGACACTTTCGTTAAGTGGAGATGTGGTTTGAATGTTTTCCAACAACAGCGTAATCCTTCTTATGCATTTGCGTAGTAGATCCAACTTCCTTTACCAATGCCACAATCTATATGTAGAATTATGCTTTCCCAACCTTCTGTCATTTTCTCAATTTAACACAAACCGAATTAGCAAATAGCAGGGTGTCCACTCGTCCACAATCTTTTAGTTCTCTAGTGCAGTCCTGCCATTCTTCAATCATTTGCCGACGCATCACTACTCAGAAATTGCATGCGGATTCTTATCACATTCCTTTGATTCCTTTCTTGTAAATCGATCGGATTCTTTCATCCAAACTTTGGAGCGTGCAGTTGATATGACCGCCAGTGCGAATTGGTGCCATCATCGATCGCGCAAGAAGTTGTCGCTGGATGCGGACCGGCATGACTGCATGTGTATTATTTGTGGAGAAGTCAAGATCATTTTAGCAAATATAAGCCTGGGTTAAGAAAGCTATGAGAGCTTTTTCTGTTTTGCATCTGCAAGTACTAAGTGTAAGTACATGTCAATTAGCAAATAACTTTTGACTTGGCAGTCTCGTCGCCAGCGACGACGGCTGTCAATCTGCTCCAAAGAGACTTTGTACACCTTCTCCTCTGCTGCATTATCCATCGTGGGATAAATTCATCTTGTGGAATAAAATAGATACCTTACTACGCGATCATAACTTGAAAGCTGAAGGGATTCAGCATTTCAATGCTTGAGTAGGAACATGCTCACTTGATAGATCGGACTCTGTTTCTAGATTGCTGATAACATTAATGGAAAAGCAGGGAATTCTGGATGATGTACTGGTCTGAAGGCATGGCAAAGCAAAGTCTACAGGGGAGATCTAAGATTTCTTTTTAGCAGCCTGTGGGGATCATTTCTTTTCTTTTTCGTAAATCATGCAGTCCACCATTGGAGACATGTTTGTGGTAGGAACGGCAACAACACCTTAGGATATTGATCCTTGGACGTTGTAGGGTATGTTACAATTAGATAATAAGTCGATCCTCTGGACAATTATTTAATTTTTTGCTAGAATAAATATATAAGATATAAAATATATGATCAAGGAAACGGCATGTGTGCATAGCATATAAATGGAAAACTGAACTTGCGTACTAATGATAAGTAGAACTTACTAAACAGAGGATATTTTATTTTGCAGTGGTTTGTTTTGTTCACACGTGCAAATCTAATCCTACAACTAAACATAGCATGCATCACATTGGAGCTTCAAATAAATCATAATACCTAGACAAAAGGAACATCACAAAATAAATATTGGGGTAGCTATTACCCGTGTTGCAAAGTTAATTTGTCCACGGATTCTCAGTAATTACCTATGGTACAATGGAGTAACACCAGAGATCATGTGTCAAGAACAGAGATGGCAGACAGCCTGCAACATAGTAGTACAATGCATCAATAATACTTCTTGCAATATGAATCCATTTATTGTTGCAGATGTGAATGGTATAGTATCCTTTTGAATTCAGAGTGCACTCCAGTAAAAGTAGATGGTGGTTCAGCTAAATGCAAATATGGGGAAACAGGAAAATTATTGAAACTGAATTCATGTAGTGACACTGATATATAAATGTGCAGGATGGTGCCGTCGGCAGCTTCGACATGATGGCCTCCTCACTGTAATACTTAATTAACATGAAATTGGAGAAACACTCAACTTCCTATTGGCGGAAATCTTCACATGAATTTAATTGGTATGCTGAACCTAAGGACCCCGCCGCTATTCATGATATTGGTAATAGGAGCATGCATGTTGTTTCTGCACGGATGTGAGGAGGTCAGAAAAGGGCTGAAGGAGTCCGCCGTAGTTCTTCGACGGCCGTGGCGTCATCAGGCTGTCGTACTTCCCCCGTAGCCTTAGCAACAGTGGTGGCTGTCCGACCCGATTCAGAGTGGTGTGGATGCACGTCCTTCTCCGCTGCATTGTCCATGAAGAGATTGAGAAAGAATCCTACTCAGCCCCGACAACCAAGATGGATTGCAACCGATGCATCCTGGTTAGGGCTGAGATATGAAGGAAAGGGATTGGGGAGAGGTTGGCTGATTGTTTTTTTCCTGGTTATAGATGAGATTTGAAGGAAGGGGATTGTGGAGAGGTTTGCTGGCTTGTTTTTTTGGATTGATTGTTGCGGTTTTTTTTCTGAACTAACATTGGACGTGTCACGTGCGTTTTTCATAGGACTCTATCGTCCGTGTTTCGCAAGTTTTCCTTCTATCCTGATCGTAAATTTTACAGTATAACGGTTTAATTAATTTTGATGATGTGGATTAATGAGAGATCATGAAATATGCCTCCAATTACTCCCTCCGTCCTATAATATAAGACGTTTTTGCAAATTATGTTAGCTTGCAAAAACGTCTTATATTATGGGACAGAGGGAGTAGTAAATAAGAGATGTCACTCCTATTTCCTAGGAATTATTGAGGGCATCTGACCCGTGCATGTGTGCAACCAAATTTTCACCCACATGCAGTATGGCGTCCGCGAAGCTCGCATGGCCTCACGCTCTCTTTGTGCAACATCTCATATTTAAAGCAACGGCCACCTTCATAAGCGTCCCCAGCGTAAGCATCAATCTCATTGAAAGAAGCAACATCTTGTTGAATCGTCCCTCTACCACTTTCCTTGTCAACCAGAGTAATGGCCCCAGCCAAGAACATTGGGGCGGCATGAATCCTTGTCATTGTCATGGTGGCAACTGCATTATTACCGTCGTCAAGCGCCACCCTCACCAAGTCCGGCGAGAACCTGTTCAAGTTTGCCTTCGTCGCGCTCATCGATACGGTCCTCGACGATGTCATCGCCACCACCCCACCAGCCAAAATACCCGAAGTACAAGCGGCCGCGGAGAAGCAGGTGCAAGTCGCTATTGCCAAAGTGGACACGGCCAAAGGAGACAAGGCGAAATTAGATGCGTTAATGTTGGCCTACAAGAAGGCCGGTGAGCAAGTCCTCGCCACGCCGCCCGCTCAGAAGTTCTCGGTCATGGAGAAAGGCTTTACTGAGGCTGCTTCTAGCCTAACTCTGTAATTGGCACCTCGTTCACCTCTATTTGTTTCTTATTTTCATTGCCATGCATGCACATCGTACATGCAGTAGTTCTTGTTTCATTTTTATTTCTTTCTATTTCTATTGTCGACTTTGCTTCGCATGATCGAGCACTTGTAATAATCCAGATATAGGGAACCCTCACGTACGGGCCCATTACGATATGTACTATGTTTATTTTCCTAAATAATATATCAAGAAAGAAGCTGTGTAGCAGCTGTACTTCTCATTCTTTAAATTGAAATACTGTGTATGATAGACTCGTTGTTTTGACTACCTTTCACTTGTGAAACTCTAAAGTGCTTCTTCGATGCCGTCATCGGCGTTCCGGCAGAACGCCACAAATTGGATCAGTATATCTCCCTAACACTTCACTCCTCTTAAATTGGATCAATATATAATACATTGCTCACGATAAAAATAATACTATTGCGCATGTGCTTAGTTCATCCCCGTCGAAGCGAGCGTCGGTGGCGGCAGCCAAAGCAGCGCGAGGAGGCGTCGCAGGAGCACGGGTGGCCACTGCTCTTGTGGGGATCCAGATCCAGATTCCGCAACATACCGACGCGCTGTTCGGACCCTTTTTCTGTATCTTCGGCCATGGCGGGCTCCTCTTTTGCATCCCCCGGGAATCCCGACGCCTCCTCTTTTTTCTGTATCTTGCTCCTCTTCCTCAATTCCCTTTTTCTTGCTCCTGATGGACAGCGCATGTATGAACTCATAGCCAGCTTCTGGGTACGTGCAAGTTTTCCACGTATATAAACTGGTGTTGTTGAATATAAAAGGTCAAGGTGGGACTATTCATAACCGGCCGAACCCCATTATAAGACACAAACGTGCTTTTTTTTTTGAGACACGGCACCCTTTTATTAATTGCAAATGTTCATAGGAATACAAATAATCTCGGGCAAATCTAAGAGCCAAACATGGCGCCCGGTAGAGAGAGAGGATGCCGCTTTGGCGAGGTTATGGGCCTCAACATTAAACTGACGATACTCATGGATAAATTTAACATCTCGGAACAAACTCCGTTGAAAGTTGATCTCTCGTAAGATAGTCGCGTACCGGCAGGTGGTCTCAGATGTGATATTGGCCACCACTTCTAGGCAGTCTGAAGCAATACACAACGAGTCGAGATGAAGATCTGTAGCCAAATCCATAGCCTCCTTGCACGCTTGGGCTTCAAGTGTCGCAGGATCGACGAGCCCCTCAAAGACGACGGCTGAGGCGCCCATGTATTTGCCACTCTTGTCCCTGCATATTACCGCTGCAACCCCCTTTGAGCCGTTCCTAGCCAGGCCGGCATCCACGTTCATTTTGAACTCGTGAGCATCAGGTTGCAGCCAGCAGGGGCCTGTGGGAACTGTTTCTGTCATATGCGTTCCATGCATGCCTATGGAAATTGCATGCATACCCCTCGCCTTTGCATGCAGGGCCTGGGGCTGATTAGTTTTGAGTGCAGAAGCCAGCTCCAGATCCTCTAAGTATTTCTGAATGAACAAATGAGTGCTCATGGGACTTTGGAACTGCTCATCATGGATAGCTCGTCGGCGTGCCCACCAGATCGCCCATATAGTGACTAGTGCTCGCGCAAGATCAGCTATCGGTAGTGTGTCAATTAACCACAACATCCAAACCTTTGCATCATCAGTACGATTAGAGATAAGCACATCCGTAAGCTCCTCGTCGGCCAGCGCCCAGACGCACCTTGCAAGCCGGCAGTCAAAGAGAGAATGACGCCATGTATCTAGAGCCGCATGACAAATCGAGCATTCAGCCGAGTCTGCCATCTTCCTGTGTTTTCGAACTTCGCCTGTGGGGATGGACGATTTAGCAAGTCGCCATGCAAAAACTTTGATTTTTGATGGAATCGTGGCGCCCCACAATTTTGACCAAGAGCGCCTGTCCGCGCCAATATTTGAGTGTCCAGGGTTGCCCTCAAGCCAATCAGTCCGCTGCTCCTTTGTGGCTGCCAGGAGCCTGTAAGCCGAACGTACACTAAAAAGGCCCCTCTTATCATAGTGCCAAGACCAGAAGTCTGCTTGTACCTTAGAGCTAAGAGGGATGTTTAGGATTTCTGCCTTGTCCATGTCATAAAAATGCTCCTCAAGTAACTGAATGTCCCACGAAGCCGAGGCATGATCAATTAATTCCGAAACCATCTGTGGGGGGTTAGGCGCCTTTGGACACACCGGGCGCAATTTGAAATCGCGAGGGATCCAATTATCATGCCATATATGGGTACCATCTCCTGTTCCAATCCTTTTGATAAGCCCGAGTTTCAGGGTGTCTCTCCCTTCTACTATAGATCGCCACACTTGCGATGGATTTTTACCAAGTTCAGCACGCTGGGTAATACACAGCCTTGAGGATCCGAGCACTTAGGGAAAGTGGTTCTTGTAGGAGACGCCATGCTTGACGTGCCAACAACGCTAAGTTAAAAAGCTCTATATCACGGAATCCCATGCCTCCCATATACTTAGGTTGTGACATTACATCCCAAGATACCCATGCTGTCCTTCTTTCTCCTTTCTTTGATCCCCACCAGAATTTCCGTAACAGATCATTAATATGTTGACAGAGCCCTCGTGGAAGCTTGAAGCATGCCATAGAGTAGGTTGGAATTGCCTGAGCGACAGATTTTATGAGAACCTCCTTCCCACCTACAGACAGTGCTTTCTCCATCCATCCTTGAACTTGTTTCCAGATTCTATCCTTGAGATACTTAAATGAGCCCTCCTTCGTTCTGCCCACATCAGAAGGCAGGCCCAAGTACTTTCCTGAAAGCTTCTCATTCTGGACATCCAACGTTTGTTTGATCTCCTGCTTCATCATGTCAGAGCATCCCTTGCTGAAAAAATTGAGGATTTGTCCTTGTTTATACGCTGACCCGACGCTGCACAATATTTTTGTAAAATAGATTCAACCCTCATAGCCATCTCCGGAGTGGCATCAAAAAATAAGAGACTGTCATCCGCAAAAAGTAGATGGTTAACTTGCGGTGCACCTGGGGCGACAGTGATCCCATGAATGCTCTCAGCTGGGTTAGAGGTCTTGAGCAGACAAGAGAGTCCCTCCGCAGCCAGCAAAAATAAATAAGGAGAAATCGGATCACCCTGTCGAATACCTCGTGTTGGTCGGAACTCATCCAAACGCCCACCATTAAACATGACTGAGAACGACACAGAAGTTACACACCTCATAACGGTGTCGGTAAAGCGGGTACTGATCCCTAGTTTCAGCATGACAGCTCTCAAATATGACCACTCCAACCTATCATACGCCTTCATCATATCTAGTTTCAAAGCACAAAATTTATTTCCCTTCACTTTCCTGGTCTTCATATAATGCAGACACTCATAGGCAGAAATAAAGTTGTCAGTAATAAGACGGCCTGGTACAAATGCAGATTGTTCTTCGGAGATGATGTCAGGGAGAATGAGTTTGAGCCGGTTAGCCAATACCTTCGATGCAATCTTAAAGATCACATTGCAGAGACTGATCGGTCGAAACTGTCCTAAATTTTTTGGACTTGCTATCTTGGGAATTAATACAATGAACGTTTTGTTTATCTCCTCCGGTGAATCAACTCCACTCAGAACACGCAGCACTATATCGGTCACCTCATCACCACATAGATCCCAATGTCGCTGAAAAAAGTGAGCAGGAAATCCATCAGGGCCAGGTGCCTTAGTGGGAAACATTTGGAACAACGCCGTTTTCACCTCTTCTTTACTGTACGGCGCGTTTAGCTTACTGTTCATTTGTCCATCAACCTTCACAGGTATATGAGACAAAACTTCTTCTATCCCAACAGTGTTCTCGGAAGCGTATATATTTTCATAAAAACTTGTGGCCATGGATTCCATCTCGTGACCTTCGGTGCAAATAGTACCATCTCCCCGCTGTAAAAGCACAATGCGGTTCTTAGCTTTTCGGGCACTCACTTTCCGATGAAAAAATTTGGAGTTGCTATCCCCCTCAGAGAGCCACTGAATACGTGCCCGTTGTCGCCACATAATCTCTTCCCTGAAGCACAATTCAACAATACGTTCCTCCACTGCTTTTTCCTCATCAGATGGTGCAACTCTCGTTACTACGGCCCTTAATTCCTCCAGCCGGCGCCGTAGGTGGCGCAATTCCATCCGGACTGATCCAAAGGTGGACCGGCCCCATCGCTGCAAGTGTCCGGCTAAGTTGGATAATTTATTTGAGAGATCACCAACTGAACTAGCGCGGCCAGTAGACCTCCAGGCTTCCTCCAGCATATATGTGAAGCGACTATCACGCTCCCACATTACTTCATACCTGAACGGCTGTTGTTTCACTCGAACACTATCATCAATGCGAACAGTCTCTAGAAGGATAGGGGAGTGATCAGACTTCACGGCTGTAAGGTGTTCCAAGTGTGCAAATGGAAATAGAGCGGACCAGCATGCGGACACCAAAGCTCGATCCAAACGCACTCGACAATAGCTACCTCCTGAAACCTTCTTCTCCCATGTCCAGTCCAGCCCTCGATACCCAAGATCAGCAAGGCCGCATACATCCACGGCTTCACGGAAAGCCTCAATCTGTGCACTATCTCGTTCATGCACCCCCATCTGCTCTTCTAGCCTGAGAATCTCATTAAAGTCCCCGATACACATCCATGGTAGAGTGCTTTCTCCTCTCAAGCGCTTCATGGTGTCCCAGGTTTTATATCGAAGGCTACGTGTAGCTTCGCCATAAAAACATGAGAGCCTCCACTGTTCGATCCCTGGTTCCTTTACCCATGCATCAACATGATACTGTGAATAATTTTTTATTGCCAAATCGACAGAATTCTTCCAAAGGATACAAATGCCGCCACTGCGACCAGAACTACCAACTCCAAAACTGAAATCAAAGCCAAGAGAAAAACGAAGACCCTCTACACGACTCTTTTGCAACTGAGTTTCGACTAAGCAAAGAATCGTGGGCGTACTTATCTCCACTAGGTCGCGGAGTTCTCTAACTGTCGCGGGATCGCCAATCCCGCGACAGTTCCAACTTAAGATTTTCATTGGGCCTGGCGGCGCTCACTGTCGGAGCCCGCCAATAGTGCCAACTTATCATTCTTCTTCGTTGGTGAGACTGCCTTCTTTGCCTTCTTCAGTTCCCTGGGTGAGACGTACGCCGGCGGGAGCGGTGGTATGATTAACAACTCCTTGCCGGCTTCAGCGTTGCTAGTTGAGAACGCCTCACTAAGATTCTTGCACAAACGTGCTTTAGTTTGCTTTCTTTCCCAGAGTAGATGGGCCAAGCGCCATAATTTTTGCTTCCCCAGAGTAGATGGGCTGGCGCTGAAAATTCCTGACGAACGGAAGTCTGTACGGAAGTCTGTATTGCTTTTGATGTATGGGCAGCTATATAGATTAGTATACCACATCGCGTAGAGAAAATATGATATGGACAAGGTGGATGGATAAAAAACGGACGAAATTATGATGGCAAGAAGCGATAGCCCTTTTATTAGTATAAGGTATAGAAAAGATAGATATAGATATAGATATAGATATAAATAGATAGATATAGATATAGAGATATAGATATAGATATAGATAGATTTCTTTCTATTTCTATTTCTATTTCTATTGGCGACTTTGCTTCGCATGATCGAGCACTTGTAATAATCCAGATATAGGGAACCCTCACGTACGGGCCCATTACGATATGTACCATGTTTATTTTCCCAAATAATATATCAAGAAAGAAGCCGTGTACCAGATGTACCTCTCATTCTTTTAATTGAAATACTGTGCATGATAGACTCGTTCTTTTGACTACGTTTCACTTGTGAAACTCTGCTTCTTCGATGCCGTCATCCGCGTTCCGGCGGAACGCCACAAATTGGATCAATATATCTCCCTAACTCTTCACTCCTCTTAATTGGATCAATATATACAACATTGCTCGTGATAAAAATAATATTATTGTACAGGTGCTCAGTTCATCCCCATCGAATATTTGATGGGCCCCCGACTTGTGTCATGGCATAACCTTTTATCCCGGCTGGATTCTATTAACCTGACATAAGACTGGGATGTGTTTCACTGGAACTTTACTACATCGAGGTCTTTCACTGTAGACTCTATGTAGCATGAGCTCACACATTCTAAGGTACAAGTGAGTAATGGCATGAAAATTTGGAAGTCCAAGATTTCACTAAAGTGAAAATTTTCATGTGGTATCTCCGTAGGGGAGTAGTGTTAACCAAAGACAACCTCCCACAGTGCAACTTGCAAGGGAGTAAGAAGTGTTGTTTTTGTACTCATGACGAGACAATCAAAACACCTCATTTTCCAATGCAAGTTTGCATGTTCTACGTGGCCAGTCATCCAAATAGCGTCAAATTGTGTCAGCCCATAAGTGATGCCAATATTTTTGGTCATTAGTTGGACGTTATTTCAAATAGGTTCAAAACGCTAGTAAGGGTGGGAGCATATGCCTTAATTTGGTCGCTTTGACTATGTAGAAATGATTTAGTTTTTAATTAAAAAATGCTTCTCCTCTGCGGGTTATTTTTTCGGTATACGCACTCGCTACGTACGTGGTTTATGTTACAACGACAGGAGGATCAACCATTGTTCAAGGTGGTGTGTATGCGATTGGAGCAGGTGGCTACGGAGGTTTTTTCCCAACATGGGCAACAATATAACCTTCGAATCCCCACCACCTCCTTCGACATAGGCATAGTATCGGTCTAGAGGACTCTATTGTTGCCGATTTATCGGTTTTTATTTCATGAATTTTTGTTAGACTTTCATATTGGGCCGTGTGCATCCTAATTATGCAGAGGCCGGGTATTACTCATAATGCTTTGTATCCGCTTGATGCTATATTTTGAGATAATAAAAGCTCCCTTTATCAAAAAAATTATCCATGTGAACTCAATAAAACATCAGAAAAACACCCCTCCCCTCCCCTCCCAAGGCGCTCCCGTGGGCGCCCCTGGGTGGCAACCCTAGCGACGCCGCCCCTGACCCGTCACCCTGGCCCCTCCCTTGCCGCTGCCGTGGGCGTCGCCGGTCAAAGGCCACATGGTGTCGGCGGCGGCGGGGCGGCGTGGGGTGTCCCCTTCTACTCGGTGGTGTCGGGTGTCGGGCCGGCCCTGCTTTGGCTCCCTTCCTCCTTCCAGCGTCCTGGTTGCCCGCCGGCGCCGCCTTCTCCCCTCCTCGCCCCTCCTACGCAGCTCGTGGGGGATCCGGAGTCCTAGGGTGAGCTGGCGGCGGATCTAGTCGTCCCTGTCCAGATATGGATGGGAGTGGCGGTTGGCGGAGGCAGGGGTTGCCGACGGCCCTATTAAGGTGGTGGTGATGCAACTGGTATCCGTCTGCTCCGGTGGGGTGGTTGGACTCCGGCTGGACCTGACCAGGGCATGGAGGCGCACATGTTGTGGTGTTGGTGGGTGCCCCAGTGGTCTCTGTTGCTGTGGTGACCGGCGGGTGGTGCGGGTTGGGGCAACAGCTTGGCTGTGGTTGCTGCTCTGGCCGTGGGCGGCGGTGTCACGGTGAGGTGAGACGGTGGCCTTCCTGCAGCGTGGCGCTACATGATAGCTCGGCGATTCCCGCTGCGGTGACGACCGGTCTCTCCGGCATCGGCTCGTCTGCAGGCATACCATTTTGGCCTCCGCCACCTCTCCTCGTCGCGCGTGTGCTATCTTCGCCGGAGGGTTGGTCCTTTCCCAGTCATCATCCACTGTTGAGGGAGGATTACCCTGCCAGGAGGGCCGCGGAATCATCCTTCCCCCGTCGGTCGGTTATGTACCACGGGGAGCTCGTCTACTGCCAAGGAGCGGTAGGGCGGGGGGTGGTGGCCAGATCTGGCCGGCCCGGGGGTGGGTCTCAAGGCTGGGGGTCGCCCAGGGGTGGGAAAGGAGGGTCCTTTTCCGCCTATCTCTTTGGTCGTTGTAGTCACACATCTAGGATAGGGGTGGTGTCAAGGTCTTGGATTCCGGGGCAGCGGCCTTGGTGGTGGTAGCCGTGGTGCTCGTGGGTGGAGCTCGTGGTTGGGGTGTGGACTGGTTGCCATGGTCAATGGCGGCGGCCGGTGACGCTGGTACGACAAACGGGCTTGGTGTACTCTGTCTGGGAGATGTAGTGGGTGTTGGGGAACGTTGCAGAAAACAAAAATTTTCCTACTCGTTTCACCAAGATCATCTAGGAGTTCATCTAGCAACGAGTGATTAGATGCATCTACATACCTTTGTAGATCGCGAGCGGAAGCGTTCAAAAGAACGGTGATGATGTAGTCGTACTCGACGTGATCCAAATCACCGATGACCAGCGCCGAACGGACGGCACCTCCGCGTTCAACACACGTACGGAACAGCCACGTCTCCTCCTTCTTGATCCAGCAAGGGAGGGAGGAGAGGTTGAGGGAGATGGCACCAGCAGCAGCACGACGGCGTGGTGTTGATGGAGCTGCAGTACTCCGGCAGAGCTTCGCTAAGCACTATGGAGGTGGAGGAGGTGTTGGGGAGGGAGAAGGAGGCAACCAAAGGCCAAGACGTTCAGGTATGAAGTCCCTCCTCTCCCCCACTATATATAGGGGTGCCAAGGGGGGGTGGCCGGCCCTAGGAGATCCAATCTCCTAGGGGGTGCGGCGGCCAAGGGGGGTTTCCCTCCCCCCCAAGGCACCTAGGAGGTGCCTTACCCTCCTAGGACTCTTCCCCCCTTAAACCCTAGGCGCATGGGCCTATGTGGGGCTGGTTCCCTTGGCCCATTAGGCCAAGGCGCACCCCCTTACAGCCCATGTGGCCCCCCCGGGACAGGTGGACCCACCCGGTGGACCCCCGGGACCCTTCCGGTGGTCCCGGTACAATACCGATAACCCCGAAACTTGTCCCGATGCCCGAAATAGGACTTCCCATATATAAATCTTTACCTCCGGACCATTCCGGAACTCCTCGTGACGTCCGGGATCTCATCCGGGACTCCGAACAACATTCGGGTTACTGCATATACATATCCCTACAACCCTAGCGTAACCGAACCTTAAGTGTGTAGACCCTACGGGTTCGGGAGACAAGCAGACATGACCGAGACGACTCTCCGGTCAATAACCAACAGCGGGATCTGGATACCCATGTTGGCTCCCACATGCTCCACGATGATCTCATCGGATGAACCACGATGTCGAGGATTCAATCAACCCCGTACGCTATTCCCTTTGTCTATCGATATGTTACTTGCCCGAGATTCGATCATCGGTATCCCAATACCTCGTTCAATCTCGTTACCGGCAAGTCACTTTACTCGTACCGTAATGCATGATCCCGTGACCAGACACTTGGTCACTCTGAGCTCATTATGATGATGCATTACCGAGTGGGCCCAGTGATACCTCTCCGTCATACGGAGTGACAAATCCCAGTCTTGATCCATGTCACCCAACAGACACTTTCGGAGATACCCGTAGTCTACCTTTATAGTCACCCAGTTACGTTGTGACGTTTGGCATACCCAAAGCACTCCTACGGTATCCGGGAGTTACACGATCTCATGGTCTAAGGAAAAGATACTTTGACATTGCAAAACTCTAGCAAACGAACTATACGATCTTGTGCTATGTTTAGGATTGGGTCTCGTCCATCACATCATTCTCCCAATGATGTGATCTCGTTATCAATGACATCCAGTGTCCATAGTCAGGTAACCATGACTATCTGTTGATCAACGAGCTAGTCAACTAGAGGCTCACTAGGGACATGTTGGTGTCTGTTATTCACACATGCATTACGATTTCCGGATAACACAATTATAGCATGAATAAAGACAATTATCATGAACAAGGAAATATAATAATAATGCTTTTATTATTGCCTCTAGGGCATATTTCCAACAGTCTCCCACTTGCACTAGAGTCAATAATCTAGTTACATTGTGATGAATCGAACACCCATGGAATTCTGGTGTTGATCATGTTTTGCTCTAGGGAGAGGTTTAGTCAACGGATCTGCTACATTCAGGTCCGTATGTACTTTACAAATCTCTATGTCTCCATCTTGAACATTTTCACGAATGGAGTTGAAGCGACGCTTGATGTGCCTTGTCTTCTTGTGAAACCTGGGCTCCTTGGCAAGTGCAATAGCTCCAGAGTTGTCACAGAAGAGCTTGATCGGCCCCGACGCATTGGGTATGACTCCTAGGTCGGTGATGAACTCCTTCACCCATATTGCTTCATGTGCTGCCTCCGAGGCTGCCATGTACTCCGCTTCACATGTAGATCCCGCCACGATGCTTTGCTTGCAACTGCACCAGCTCACTGCCCCACCATTCAAAATATACACGTATCCGGTTTGTGACTTAGAGTCATCCAGATCTGTGTCGAAGCTAGCGTCGACGTAACCCTTTACGACGAGCTCTTCGTCACCTCCATAAACGAGAAACATTTCCTTAGTCCTTTTTAGGTACTTCAGGATATTCTTGACCGCTGTCCAGTGTTCCTTGCCGGGATTACTTTGGTACCTTCCTACCAAACTTACGGCAAGGTTTACATCAGGTCTGGTACACAGCATGGCATACATAATAGAACCTATGGCTGAGGCATAGAGGATGACGCTCATCTCTTCTATATCTTCTGCCGTGGTCGGACATTGAGCTGAGCTCAATTTCATACCTTGCAACACAGGCAAGAACCCCTTCTTGGATTGATCCATATTGAACTTCTTCAATATCTTATCAAGGTATGTGCTTTGTGAAAGACCTATGAGGCGTCTTGATCTATCTCTATAGATTTTGATGCCTAATATATAAGCAGCTTCTCCAAGGTCCTTCATCGAAAAACTTTTATTCAAGTAGGCCTTGATGCTGTCCAAGAGTTCTATATCATTTCCCATCAAAAGTATGTCATCTACATATAATATGAGAAATGCTACAGAGCTCCCACTCACTTTCTTGTAAACGCAGGCTTCTCCATAAGTCTGTGTAAACCCAAACGCTTTGATCATCTCATCAAAGCGAATGTTCCAACTCCGAGATGCTTGCACCAGCCCATAAATCGAGCGTTGGAGCTTGCACACTTTGTCAGCATTCTTAGGATCGACAAAACCTTCCAGCTGCATCATATACAATTCTTCCTTAAGGAAACCATTAAGGAATGCCGTTTTGACGTCCATTTGCCATATTTCATAATCATAGAATGCGGCAATTGCTAACATGATTCGGACGGACTTCAGCTTCGCTACCGGTGAGAAAGTCTCATCATAGTCAACCCCTTGAACTTGTCGATAACCCTTAGCGACAAGCCGAGCTTTATAGATGGTCACATTACCATCCGCGTCTGTCTTCCTCTTAAAGATCCATTTATTTTCTATGGCTCGCCGCTCAACGGGCAAGTCAGTCAAAGTCCATACTTTGTTTTCATACATGGATCCTATCTCGGATTTCATGGCTTCTAGCCATTTGTCGGAATCTGGTCCCGCCATCGCTTCTTCATAGTTCGAAGGTTCACCGTTGTCTAACAACATGATTTCCAAGACAGGGTTGCCGTACCACTCTGGTGCGGAACGTGTCCTTGTGGACCTTCGAATTTCAGTAGGAGCTTGATCAGAAGTATCTTGATCATTATCATTAACTTCCTCTCTAGTCGGTGCTGGCACCTCAGGAACATTTTCTTGAGTTGCGCCATTTTCCGGTTCAAGAGGCAATACTTCATCAAGCTCTACTTTCCTCCCACTTACTTCTTTCGAGAGAAACTCTTTCTCAAGAAAGGACCCATTCTTGGCAACAAAGATCTTGCCTTCGGATCTGAGGTAGAAGGTGTACCCAATAGTTTCTTTTGGGTATCCTATGAAGACACATTTTTCCGATTTGGGTTCGAGCTTTTCAGGTTGAAGTTTCTTGACATAAGCATCGCATCCCCAAACTTTTAGAAACGACAGCTTAGGTTTCTTCCCAAACCATAATTCATACGGTGTCGTCTCAACGGATTTCGACGGAGCCCTATTTAAAGTGAATGCGGCAGTCTCTAAAGCATAGCCCCAAAAAGAAAGCGGTAAATCGGTAAGAGACATCATAGATCGCACCATATCTAACAGAGTGCGATTACGACGTTCGGACACACCATTACGCTGAGGTGTTCCAGGCGGCGTGAGTTGTGAAACTATTCCACATTTTCTTAAGTGTGCCCCAAACTCGTGACTCAAGTATTCTCCTCCACGATCTGATCGTAGAAACTTGATTTTCCTGTCACGTTGATTTTCAACCTCACTCTGAAATTCCTTGAACTTTTCAAAGGTTTCAGACTTGTGTTTCATTAAGTAGATATACCCATACCTACTTAAATCATCAGTGAGGGTGAGAACATAACGATAGCCACCGCGAGCCTCAACACTCATTGGACCGCATACATCGGTGTGTATGATTTCCAATAAGTCGGTTGCTCGCTCCATTGTTCCTGAGAACGGAGTCTTGGTCATTTTACCCATAAGGCATGGTTCGCACGTGTCAAATGATTCATAATCAAGAGACTCTAAAAGTCCATCAGCATGGAGCTTCTTCATGCGTTTAACACCTATGTGACCAAGGCGGCAGTGCCACAAGTATGTGGGACTATCATTATCAACCTTACTTCTTTTGGTACTCACATTATGAACATGTGTAGCATCACGTTCGAGATTCATAAAGAATAAACCATTCACCATAGGAGCATGACCATAAAACATATCTCTCATAAAAATGGAACAACCATTATTCTCAGATTTAAAAGAGTAGCCATCTCGAATTAAACGAGATCCCGATACAATGTTCATGCTCAAAGCTGGCACTAAATAACAATTATTAAGGTTTAAAACTAATCCCGAAGGGAGATGCAGAGGTAGCGTGCCGACGGCGATCACATTGACCTTGGAACCATTCCCGACGCGCATCGTCACCTCGTCCTTTGCCAGTTTCCGCTTATTCCGCAGCCCCTGCTTTGAGTTACAAATGTGAGCAACTGCACCGGTATCAAATACCCAGGAGCTACTACGGGCACTAGTAAGGTACACATCAATTACATGTATATCACATATACCTTTTATTTTGCCGGCCTTCTTATCCGCTAAGTACTTAGGGCAGTTCCGCTTCCAGTGACCGTTTCCCTTGCAATAAAAGCACTCAGTCTCGGGCTTGGGTCCATTCTTTGGCTTCTTCCCGGCAGCTTGCTTGCCGGGCGCGGCAACCTCCTTGCCGTCCTTCTTGAAGTTCTTTTTACCCTTTCCTTTCTTGAACTTAGTGGTTTTATTGACCATCAACACTTGATGTTCCTTCCTGACTTCTACCTCTGCTGATTTCAGCATAGCAAATACTTCAGGAATGGTCTTTTCCATCCCCTGCATATTGAAGTTCATCACAAAGCTCTTGTAGCTTGGTGGAAGCGACTGGAGGATTCTGTCAATGACCGCATCATCCGGGAGATTAACTCCCAGCTGAGTCAAGCGGTTATGCAACCCAGACATAGTGAGTATGTGCTCACTGACAGAACTGTTTTCCTCCATCTTACAGCTGAAGAATTTGTCGAAGACTTCATATCTCTCGACCCGGGCATGAGCTTGGAAAACCATTTTCAGCTCTTCGAACATCTCATATGCTCCATGTCTCTCAAAACGCTTTTGGAGCCCCGGCTCTAGGCTGTAAAGCATGCCGCACTGAATGAGGGAGTAGTCATCGGAACGTGCCTGCCAAGTGTTCATAACATCTTGTTCTGCAGGGAGAACGGGTGCGTCACCAAGCGGTGCTTGTAGGACATAATCTTTCTTGGCAGCTATGAGGATGATCCTCAGGTTCCGGACCCAGTCCGTATAGTTGCTGCCATCGTCTTTCAGCTTAGTTTTCTCTAGGAACGTGTTGAAGTTGAGGACTACGTTGGCCATTTGATCTACAAGACATATTGCAAAGATTTTAGACTAAGTTCATGATAATTAAGTTCAACTAATCGAATTATTAGTGAACTCCCACTTAGATTAGACATCCCTCTAGTCATCTAAGTATTACATGATCCGAGTTAAACTAGACCGTGTCCGATCATCACGTGAGACGGACTAGTCAACATCGGTGAACATCTTCATGTTGATCGTATCTTCTATACGACTCATGCTCGACCTTTCGGTCTTCTGTGTTCCGAGGCCATGTCTGTACATGCTAGGCTCGTCAAGTCAACCTAAGTGTTTGCATGTGTAAATCTGTCTTACACCCGTTGTATGTGAACGTCTGAATAAAACACCCGATCATCACGTGATGTTTTGAAACAGCGAACTGTCGCAACGGTGCACAGTTAGGGGGAACACTTCTTGAAATTAGTATGAGGGATCATCTTATTTACTACCGTCGTTCTAAGTAAACAAGATGCAAAACATGATAAACATCACATGCAATCAAATAATAAACGTGACATGATATGGCCAATATCACACAGCTCCTTTGATCTCCATCTTGGGGCTCCATGATCATCTTGTCACCGGCTTGACACCATGATCTTCATCATCATGATCTCCATCATCGTGTCTCCATGAAGTTGCTCGCCAACTATTACTTCTACTACTATGGCTAACGCGTTTAGCGATAAAGTAAAGTAATTTACATGGCGTTTCTTGATGACACGCAGGTCATATAAAAGAATAAAGACAACTCCTATGGCTCCTGCCGGTTGTCATACTCATCGACATGCAAGTCGTGAATCCTATTACAATAGCATGAACATCTCATACATCACATATAGATCATTCATCATTCATCACAAATTTGGCCATATCATATCACAAACCACTTGCTGCAAAAACAAGTTAGACGTCCTCTAATTGTTGTTGCAAGTTTTACGTGGCTGAATTAGGGTTCTAGCAAGAACGTTTTCTTACCTACGTTAAAGCCACAACGTGATTTGTCAACTTCTATTTACCCTTCATAAGGACCCTGTTCATCGATTCCGCTCCAACTAAAGTAGGAGAGACAGACACCCGCCAGCCACCTTATGCAACTAGTGCATGTTAGTCGGTGGAACCGGTCTCACGTAAGCGTACGTGTAAGGTTGGTCTGGGCCGCTTCATCCCACAATACCGCTGAAGCAAGAAAGGACTAGTAACGGCAAGAAAGTTGACAAATCTACGCCCACAACAAATTGTGTTCTACTCGCGCAAGAAGAACTACGCATAGACCTAGCTCATGATGCCACTGTTGGGGAACGTTGCAGAAAACAAAAAAATTTCCTACTCGTTTCACCAAGATCATCTAGGAGTTCATCTAGCAACGAGTGATTAGATGCATCTACATACCTTTGTAGATCGCGAGCGGAAGCGTTCAAAAGAACGGTGATGATGTAGTCGTACTCGACGTGATCCAAATCACCGATGACCAGCGCCGAACGGACGGCACCTCCGCGTTCAACACACGTACGGAACAGCCACGTCTCCTCCTTCTTGATCCAGCAAGGGAGGGAGGAGAGGTTGAGGGAGATGGCACCAGCAGCAGCACGACGGCGTGGTGTTGATGGAGCTGCAGTACTCCGGCAGAGCTTCGCTAAGCACTATGGAGGTGGAGGAGGTGTTGGGGAGGGAGAAGGAGGCAACCAAAGGCCAAGACGTTCAGGTATGAAGTCCCTCCTCTCCCCCACAATATATAGGGGTGCCAAGGGGGGGTGGCCGGCCCTAGGAGATCCAATCTCCTAGGGGGTGCGGCGGCCAAGGGGGGTTTCCCTCCCCCCCAAGGCACCTAGGAGGTGCCTTACCCTCCTAGGACTCTTCCCCCCTTAAACCCTAGGCGCATGGGCCTATGTGGGGCTGGTGCCCTTGGCCCATTAGGCCAAGGCGCACCCCCTTACAGCCCATGTGGCCCCCCCGGGACAGGTGGACCCACCCGGTGGACCCCCGGGACCCTTCCGGTGGTCCCGGTACAATACCGATAACCCCGAAACTTGTCCCGATGCCCGAAATAGGACTTCCCATATATAAATCTTTACCTCCGGACCATTCCGGAACTCCTCGTGACGTCCGGGATCTCATCCGGGACTCTGAACAACATTCGGGTTACTGCATATACATATCCCTACAACCCTAGCGTAATCGAACCTTAAGTGTGTAGACCCTACGGGTTCGGGAGACAAGCAGACATGACCGAGACGACTCTCCGGTCAATAACCAACAGCGGGATCTGGATACCCATGTTGGCTCCCACATGCTCCACGATGATCTCATCGGATGAACCACGATGTCGAGGATTCAATCAACCCCGTACGCTATTCCCTTTGTCTATCGATATGTTACTTGCTTGAGATTCGATCGTCGGTATCCCAATACCTCGTTCAATCTCGTTACCGGCAAGTCACTTTACTCGTACCGTAATGCATGATCCCGTGACCAGACACTTTGTCACTCTGAGCTCATTATGATGATGCATTACCGAGTGGGCCCAGTGATACCTCTCCGTCATACGGAGTGACAAATCCCAGTCTTGATCCATGTCACCCAACAGACACTTTCGGAGATACCCGTAGTCTACCTTTATAGTCACCCAGTTACGTTGTGACGTTTGGCATACCCAAAGCACTCCTACGGTATCCGGGAGTTACACGATCTCATGGTCTAAGGAAAAGATACTTTGACATTGCAAAACTCTAGCAAACGAACTATACGATCTTGTGCTATGTTTAGGATTGGGTCTTGTCCATCACATCATTCTCCCAATGATGTGATCTCGTTATCAATGACATCCAGTGTCCATAGTCAGGAAACCATGACTATCTGTTGATCAACGAGCTAGTCAACTAGAGGCTCACAAGGGACATGTTGATGTCTGTTATTCACACATGTATTACGATTTCCGGATAACACAATTATAGCATGAATAAAGACAATTATCATGAACAAGGAAATATAATAATAATGCTTTTATTATTGCCTCTAGGGCATATTTCCAACAGTGGGTATGCCAGGGTGAAAACCCATTCTGGCTATGCCAGGTCGAGGATCACAATGTCTATGGTGTTGTTCCATTCTTGAATACGTCGTCGCGAGTCTTCTTCGTCTGCGTTGTTCCTGCTGGTGGAACCCCGACCCTTGGATCGGGCGGTGGCGGTATTTTGCTGTCGTTTCCTTCTTAAAGGCGCCGTCTTGGAGCTCCCGACTCGTCATACACGGCTTCTGTGTGTAGCTATTCTTATCACCCTTGTATTGAGCCTTGAGTGTGTGTTGTGGTGTTGAGTGGGGTGTGTTGAGTTGTATGATGATTGGTTGTTGCTTTATATATAAAATGGAGACACCCTACCCCTATGAGCACCTTCGAGAGACTGAGCCGGCTTATCATCTTGAGATTTACGAAGTCGCCGTAGGTACCTCGCCGTCGATGGGAACGTGCCCTCCCATTGAAAGCGCATTGCCGAAAATCTTGAAATAAATTCAGGAACAATGCGAGTACCAGGACTTGAGCCCTGTGGGCTAGGATACCATTGTCCCTCTAACCACCCTACCACAGGTTGGTTCGCATGTACATGTGATGCATTTGATGCTAATAAAGTATATTCATGAAACAAAACATGGTCGGTCGGTCTTATGTATGACCTCACCCCACTCACATGCATGACCGATGGACTAGTTCTTGTCAATCCTATTTGATCACCAAAACAATGAATGATGCTAGAGCAGCAAGCTAGCCTTAGAATATGTTGTGGAACGTTGCAGAAAACAAAAATTTTCCTACTCGTTTCACCAAGATCATCTAGGAGTTCATCTAGCAACGAGTCATTAGATGCATCTACATACCTTTGTAGATCGCGAGCGGAAGCGTTCAAAGAACGAGGATGAAGTAGTCGAACACGACGTGATCCAAATCACCGATGACCAGCGCCGAACGGACGGCACCTCCGCGTTCAACACACGTACGGAACAGCCACGTCTCCTCCTTCTTGATCCAGCAAGGGAGGGAGGAGAGGTTGAGGGAGATGGCACCAGCAGCAGCACGACGGCGTGGTGTTGATGGAGCTGCAGTACTCCGGCAGAGCTTCGCTAAGCACTATGGAGGTGGAGGAGGTGTTGGGGAGGGAGAAGGAGGCAACCAAAGGCCAGGGCGTTCAGGTATGAAGTCCCTCCTCTCCCCCACTATATATAGGGGTGCCAAGGGGGGGTGGCCGGCCCTAGGAGATCCAATCTCCTAGGGGGTGCGGCGGCCAAGGGGGTTTTCCCTCCCCCCAAGGCACCTAGGAGGTGCCTTACCCTCCTAGGACTCTTGCCCCCTTGAACCCTAGGCGCATGGGCCTATGTGGGGCTGGTGCCCTTGGCCCATTAGGCCAAGGCGCACCCCCTTACAGCCCATGTGGCCCCCCGGGGCAGGTGGACCCACCCGGTGGACCCCCGGGACCCTTCCGGTGGTCCCGGTACAATACCGATAACCCCGAAACTTGTCCCGATGCCCGAAACAGGACTTCCCATATATAAATCTTTATCTCCGGACCATTCCGGAACTCCTCGTGACGTCCGGGATCTCATCCGGGACTCCGAACAACATTCGGGTTACTGCATATACATATCCCTACAACCCTAGCGTAACCGAACCTTAAGTGTGTAGACCCTACGGGTTCGGGAGACAAGCAGACATGACCGAGATGACTCTCCGGTCAATAACCAACAGCGGGATCTGGATACCCATGTTGGCTCCCACATGCTCCACGATGATCTCATCGGATGAACCACGATGTCGAGGATTCAATCAACCCCGTACACTATTCCCTTTGTCTATCGATATGTTACTTGCCCGAGATTCGATCGTCGGTATCCCAATACCTCGTTCAATCTCGTTACCGGCAAGTCACTTTACTCGTACCGTAATGCATGATCCCGTGACCAGACACTTGGTCACTCTGAGCTCATTATGATGATGCATTACCGAGTGGGCCCAGTGATACCTCTCCGTCATACGGAGTGACAAATCCCAATCTTGATCCATGTCACCCAACAGACACTTTCGGAGATACCCGTAGTCTACCTTTATAGTCACCCAGTTATGTTGTGACGTTTGGCATACCCAAAGCACTCCTACGGTATCCGGGAGTTACACGATCTCATGGTCTAAGGAAAAGATACTTTGACATTGCAAAACTCTAGCAAACGAACTATACGATCTTGTGCTATGTTTAGGATTGGGTCTTGTCCATCACATCATTCTCCTAATGATGTGATCTCGTTATCAATGACATCCAGTGTCCATAGTCAGGAAACCATGACTATCTGTTGATCAACGAGCTAGTCAACTAGAGGCTCACTAGGGACATGTTGGTGTCTGTTATTCACACATGTATTACGATTTCCGGATAACACAATTATAGCATGAATAAAGACAATTATCATGAACAAGGAAATATAATAATAATGCTTTTATTATTGCCTCTAGGGCATATTTCCAACAGTCTCCCACTTGCACTAGAGTCAATAATCTAGTTACATTGCGATGAATCGAACACCCATGGAATTCTGGTGTTGATCATGTTTTGCTCTAGGGAGAGGTTTAGTCAACGGATCTGCTACATTCAGGTCCGTATGTACTTTATGTCTCCATCTTGAACATTTTCACGAATGGAGTTGAAGCGACGCTTGATGTGCCTTGTCTTCTTGTGAAACCTGGGCTCCTTGGCAAGTGCAATAGCTCCAGTGTTGTCACAGAAGAGCTTGATCGGCCCCGACGCATTGGGTATGACTCCTAGGTCGGTGATGAACTCCTTCACCCATATTGCTTCATGTGCTGCCTCCGAGGCTGCCATGTACTCCGCTTCACATGTAGATCCCGCCACGACGCTTTGCTTGCAACTGCACCAGCTCACTGCCCCACCATTCAAAATATACACGTATCCGGTTTGTGACTTAGAGTCATCCAGATCTGTGTCGAAGCTAGCGTCGACGTAACCCTTTACGACGAGCTCTTCGTCACCTCCATAAACGAGAAACATTTCCTTAGTCCTTTTCAGGTACTTCAGGATATTCTTGACCGTTGTCCAGTGTTCCTTGCCGGGATTACTTTGGTACCTTCCTACCAAACTTACGGCAAGGTTTACATCAGGTCTGGTACACAGCATGGCATACATAATAGAACCTATGGCTGAGGCATAGGGGATGACGCTCATCTCTTCTATATCTTCTGCCGTGGTCGGACATTGAGCTGAGCTCAATTTCATACCTTGCAACACAGGCAAGAACCCCTTCTTGGATTGATCCATATTGAACTTCTTCAATATCTTATCAAGGTATGTGCTTTGTGAAAGACCTATGAGGCGTCTTGATCTATCTCTATAGATTTTGATGCCTAATATATAAGCAGCTTCTCCAAGGTCCTTCATCGAAAAACTTTTATTCAAGTAGGCCTTGATGCTGTCCAAGAGTTCTATATCATTTCCCATCAAAAGTATGTCATCTACATATAATATGAGAAATGCTATAGAGCTCCCACTCACTTTCTTGTAAACGCAGGCTTCTCCATAAGTCTGTGTAAACCCAAACGCTTTGATCATCTCATCAAAGTGAATGTTCCAACTCCGAGATGCTTGCACCAGCCCATAAATCGAGCGTTGGAGCTTGCACACTTTGTCAGCATTCTTAGGATCGACAAAACCTTCCGGCTGCATCATATACAATTCTTCCTTAAGGAAACCATTAAGGAATGCCGTTTTGACGTCCATTTGCCATATTTCGTAATCATAGAATGCGGCAATTGCTAACATGATTCGGACGGACTTCAGCTTCGCTACCGGTGAGAAAGTCTCATCGTAGTCAACCCCTTGAACTTGTCGATAACCCTTAGCGACAAGCCGAGCTTTATAGATGGTCACATTACCATCCGCGTCTGTCTTCCTCTTAAAGATCCATTTATTTTCTATGGCTCGCCGCTCAACGGGCAAGTCAGTCAAAGTCCATACTTTGTTTTCATACATGGATCCTATCTCGGATTTCATGGCTTCTAGCCATTTGTCGGAATCCGGTCCCGCCATCGCTTCTTCATAGTTCGAAGGTTCACCGTTGTCTAACAGCATGATTTCCAAGACAGGGTTGCCGTACCACTCTGGTGCGGAACGTGTCCTTGTGGACCTTCGAATTTCAGTAGGGGCTTGATCAGAAGTATCTTGATCATTATCATTAAATTCCTCTCTAGTCGGTGCTGGCACCTCAGGAACATTTTCTTGAGTCGCGCCATTTTCCGGTTCAAGAGGTAATACTTCATCAAGCTCTACTTTCCTCCCACTTACTTCTTTCGAGAGAAACTCTTTCTCCAGAAAGGACCCATTCTTGGCAACAAAGATCTTGCCTTCGGATCTGAGGTAGAAGGTGTACCCAATAGTTTCTTTTGGGTACCCTATGAAGACGCATTTTTCCGATTTGGGTTCGAGCTTTTCAGGTTGAAGTTTCTTGACATAAGCATCGCATCCCCAAACTTTTAGAAACGACAGCTTAGGTTTCTTCCCAAACCATAATTCATACGGTGTCGTCTTAACGGATTTCGACGGAGCCCTATTTAAAGTGAATGCGGCAGTCTCTAAAGTATAGCCCCAAAAGGAAAGCGGTAAATCGGTAAGAGACATCATAGATCGCACCATATCTAATAGAGTGCGATTACGACGTTCGGACACACCATTACGCTGAGGTGTTCGAGGCGGCGTGAGTTGTGAAACTATTCCACATTTTCTTAAGTGTGTGCCAAACTCGTGACTCAAGTATTCTCCTCCACGATCTAATCGCAGAAACTTGATTTTCCTGTCACGTTGATTTTCAACCTCACTCTGAAATTCCTTGAACTTTTCAAAGGTTTCAGACTTGTGTTTCATTAAGTAGATATACCCATACCTACTTAAATCATCAGTGAGGGTGAGAACATAACGATAGCCACCGCGAGCCTCAACACTCATTGGACCGCACACATCGGTATGTATGATTTCCAATAAGTCGGTTGCTCGCTCCATTGTTCCTGAGAATGGAGTCTTGGTCATTTTACCCATAAGGCATGGTTCGCACGTGTCAAATGATTCATAATCAAGAGACTCTAAAAGTCCATCCGCATGGAGCTTCTTCATGCGTTTAACACCTATGTGACCAAGGCGGCAGTGCCACAAGTATGTGGGACTATTATTATCAACCTTACTTCTTTTGGTACTCACATTATGAATATGTGTAGCATCACGTTCGAGATTCATAAAGAATAAACCATTCACCATAGAAGCATGACCATAAAACATATCTCTCATAAAAATGGAACAACCATTATTCTCAGATTTAAAAGAGTAGCCATCTCGAATTAAACGAGATCCCGATACAATGTTCATGCTCAAAGCTGGCACTAAATAACAATTATTAAGGTTTAAAACTAATCCCGAAGGGAGATGCAGAGGTAGCGTGCCGACGGCGATCACATTGACCTTGGAACCATTCCCGACGCGCATCGTCACCTCGTCCTTTGATAGTTTCCGTTTATTCCGCAGCCCCTGCTTTGAGTTACAAATGTGAGCAACTGCACCGGTATCAAATACCCAGGAGCTACTACGGGCACTAGTAAGGTACACATCAATTACATGTATATCACATATACCTTTTGTTTTGCCGGCCTTCTTATCCGCTAAGTACTTAGGGCAGTTCCGCTTCCAGTGACCGCTTCCCTTGCAATAAAAGCACTCAGTCTCGGGCTTGGGTCCATTCTTTGGCTTCTTCCCGGCAGCTTGCTTGCCGGGCGCGGCAACCTCCTTGCCGTCCTTCTTGAAGCTCTTTTTACCCTTGCCTTTCTTGAACTTAGTGGTTTTATTGACCATCAACACTTGATGTTCCTTCCTGACTTCTACCTCTGCTGATTTCAGCATAGCAAATACTTCAGGAATGGTCTTTTCCATCCCCTGCATATTGAAGTTCATCACAAAGCTCTTGTAGCTTGGTGGAAGCGACTGGAGGATTCTGTCAATGACCGCATCATCCGGGAGATTAACTCCCAGCTGAGTCAAGCGGTTATGCAACCCAGACATAGTGAGTATGTGCTCACTGACAGAACTGTTTTCCTCCATCTTACAGCTGAAGAATTTGTCGAAGACTTCATATCTCTCGACCCGGGCATGAGCTTGGAAAACCATTTTCAGCTCTTCGAACATCTCATATGCTCCATGTCTCTCAAAACGCTTTTGGAGCCCCGGCTCTAGGCTGTAAAGCATGCCGCACTGAACGAGGGAGTAGTCATCGAAACGTGCCTGCCAAGCGTTCATAACGTCTTGTTCCGCAGGGAGAACGGGTGCGTCACCAAGTGGTGCTTGTAGGACATAATCTTTCTTGGCAGCTATGAGGATGATCCTCAGGTTCCGGACCCAGTCCGTATAGTTGCTGCCATCGTCTTTCAGCTTAGTTTTCTCTAGGAACGCGTTGAAGTTGAGGACTACGTTGGCCATTTGATCTACAAGACATATTGCAAAGATTTTAGACTAAGTTCATGATAATTAAGTTCAGCTAATCAAATTATTAGTGAACTCCCACTTAGATTAGACATCCCTCTAGTCATCTAAGTATTACATGATCCGAGTTAAACTAGACCGTGTCCGATCATCACGTGAGACGGACTAGTCAACATCGGTGAACATCTTCATGTTGATCGTATCTTCTATACGACTCATGCTCGACCTTTCGGTCTTCTGTGTTCCGAGGCCATGTCTGTACATGCTAGGCTCGTCAAGTCAACCTAAGTGTTTGCATGTGTAAATCTGTCTTACACCCGTTGTATGTGAACGTCTGAATAAAACACCCGATCATCACGTGATGTTTTGAAACAGCGAACTGTCGCAACGGTGCACAGTTAGGGGGAACACTTCTTGAAATTAGTATGAGGGATCATCTTATTTACTACCGTCGTTCTAAGTAAACAAGATGCAAAACATGATAAACATCACATGCAATCAAATAATAATAAACGTGACATGATATGGCCAATATCACACAGCTCCTTTGATCTCCATCTTGGGGCTCCATGATCATCTTGTCACCGGCTTGACACCATGATCTTCATCATCATGATCTCCATCATCGTGTCTCCATGAAGTTGCTCGCCAACTATTACTTCTACTACTATGGCTAACGCGTTTAGCAATAAAGTAAAGTAATTTACATGGCGTTTCTTGATGACACGCAGGTCATATAAAAGAATAAAGACAACTCCTATGGCTCCTGCCGGTTGTCATACTCATCGACATGCAAGTCGTGAATCCTATTACAATAGCATGAACATCTCATACATCACATATAGATCATTCATCATTCATCACAACTTTGGCCATATCATATCACAAACCACTTGCTGCAAAAACAAGTTAGACGTCCTCTAATTGTTGTTGCAAGTTTTTACGTGGCTGAATTAGGGTTCTAGCAAGAACGTTTTCTTACCTACGTTAAAGCCACAACGTGATTTGTCAACTTCTATTTACCCTTCATAAGGACCCTGTTCATCGATTCCGCTCCAGCTAAAGTGGGAGAGACAGACACCCGCCAGCCACCTTATGCAACTAGTGCATGTTAGTCGGTGGAACCGGTCTCACGTAAGCGTACGTGTAAGGTTGGTCCGGGCCGCTTCATCCCACAATACCGCTGAAGCAAGAAAGGACTAGTAACGGCAAGAAAGTTGACAAATCTACGCCCACAACAAATTGTGTTCTACTCGCGCAAGAAGAACTACGCATAGACCTAGCTCATGATGCCACTGTTGTGGAACGTTGCAGAAAACAAAAATTTTCCTACTCGTTTCACCAAGATCATCTAGGAGTTCATCTAGCAACGAGTCATTAGATGCATCTACATACCTTTGTAGATCGCGAGCGGAAGCGTTCAAAGAACGAGGATGAAGTAGTCGAACACGACGTGATCCAAATCACCGATGACCAGCGCCGAACGGACGTCACCTCCGCGTTCAACACACGTATGGAACAGCCACGTCTCCTCCTTCTTGATCCAGCAAGGGAGGGAGGAGAGGTTGAGGGAGATGGCACCAGCAGCAGCACGACGGCGTGGTGTTGATGGAGCTGCAGTACTCCGGCAGAGCTTCGCTAAGCACTATGGAGGTGGAGGAGGTGTTGGGGAGGGAGAAGGAGGTAACCAAAGGCCAGGGCGTTCAGGTATGAAGTCCCTCCTCTCCCCCACTATATATAGGGGTGCCAAGGGGGGGTGGCCGGCCCTAGGAGATCCAATCTCCTAGGGGGTGCGGCGGCCAAGGGGGGTTTCCCTCCCCCCCAAGGCACCTAGGAGGTGCCTTACCCTCCTAGGACTCTTCCCCCTCTTAACCCTAGGCGCATGGGCCTATGTGGGGCTGGTGCCCTTGGCCCATTAGGCCAAGGCGCACCCCCTTACAGCCCATGTGGCCCCCCGGGACAGGTGGACCCACCCGGTGGACCCCCGGGACCCTTCCGGTGGTCCCGGTACAATACCGATAACCCCGAAAATTGTCCCGATGCCCGAAACAGGACTTCCCATATATAAATCTTTATCTCCGGACCATTCCGGAACTCCTCGTGACGTCCGGGATCTCATCCGGGACTCCGAACAACATTCGGGTTACTGCATATACATATCCCTACAACCCTAGCGTAACCGAACCTTAAGTGTGTAGACCCTACGGGTTCGGGAGACAAGCAGACATGACCGAGATGACTCTCCGGTCAATAACCAACAGCGGGATCTGGATACCCATGTTGGCTCCCACATGCTCCACGATGATCTCATCGGATGAACCACGATGTCGAGGATTCAATCAACCCCGTACACTATTCCCTTTGTCTATCGATATGTTACTTGCCCGAGATTCGATCGTCGGTATCCCAATACCTCGTTCAATCTCGTTACCGGCAAGTCACTTTACTCGTACCGTAATGCATGATCCCGTGACCAGACACTTGGTCACTCTGAGCTCATTATGATGATGCATTACCGAGTGGGCCCAGTGATACCTCTCCGTCATACGGAGTGACAAATCCCAGTCTTGATCCATGTCACCCAACAGATACTTTCGGAGATACCCGTAGTCTACCTTTATAGTCACCCAGTTACGTTGTGACGTTTGGCATACCCAAAGCACTCCTACGGTATCCGGGAGTTACACGATCTCATGGTCTAAGGAAAAGATACTTTGACATTGCAAAACTCTAGCAAACGAACTATACGATCTTGTGCTATGTTTAGGATTGGGTCTTGTCCATCACATCATTCTCCTAATGATGTGATCTCGTTATCAATGACATCCAGTGTCCATAGTCAGGAAACCATGACTATCTGTTGATCAACGAGCTAGTCAACTAGAGGCTCACTAGGGACATGTTGGTGTCTGTTATTCACACATGTATTACGATTTCCGGATAACACAATTATAGCATGAATAAAGACAATTATCATGAACAAGGAAATATAATAATAATGCTTTTATTATTGCCTCTAGGGCATATTTCCAACAGAATATTCCATGCATGCATGACTAAAATTTCAAACCATCCATTGGCCACATATTTGACGATACTAATTAAACAAGCCGGTGGGTTTGATGCAAATCGGATGATTTTTATTTAAACCGGACCACATTCTTGACATATTTAATTAAACAAAAACATCCAAATGATAACATAATATAAATCTTTGTTGGCCTCCGTGCTCGAAGTCCTTGTTCCTCATGTCCGGCATCTTCCCAGACAGGGAGCCTCAGGAAGTGAAGCTATGGGCCGCAGACGAGGAAGCGTAAGGTATGGGGCATGTCTGTGCCCACATGGGACAGGGAATACCTCCCTCTCCCATTCCCTACTCTTTCTTGTTGGAGTCTGTAGCTAGGACGTCGCCAGTGGAGGTAAGGTCCATAATGGACGTGGACGGCGCGACCTCGTGGTTCCAAGTGGGCGGGGGCGCCGACTTGTTGTCAGAGGCCTTCTCCAGTGCTCGATTGTCATCGCTCACACACGGCAAGCTAGCAGTCAAGCTGACCTCTATCCGCAGCGCACGAGGGTCTGCCAACGAGCCGCAAGGCCGTCCAGCTCGTGCTTCTGCTATGTCGAGATGCTCTCCCACATCTCTTTAGAGATCGCGGTCATGTCGAAGGTGGTGCACGGAGTAGGAACAAGAGTGGGGATGGTGCGGTGTGGTTCATGCCGGGCGTGGACACGTATAAATAGCGGGCACCAGCTAGGCCAAGCAGTGGGTTGTTTCAATGCGGACGCTAGATTGGGTTTCTCGGCTGCCGCACATGTTTAATGCCGCCAGGCGGACAGACAAGCAACCATTGTGAATGCGGCCGATAGTCATCTCGTCATGTCCAGTCACGTATCTTCGGCATTGAACATGCGCAGAGACCAGGAGAACACGTAGGCAGTGCTCTCGGCCAACGTGCTGCTACAATGTCCGCTCCAGTGTCAAGTAGCGTCTACTCTGGGTCGGCATGAATGCGGCGGCAGGGAGTGGAGGTGCGTTCATGCGGGAGAGGCTTTTGGGTGGGGCCGAGGTGTCTGACGCGTATATGGCAAAGATCCGGACGCCCGCAAAGCCGCCCCTGGTTTGCGGGATTTCGAACAACTGGGCGCGTCTGTGAACCGATGAGATACCATGTTGGATGACAAACTGCGTCCGAATAGATACGTCCATACATTTGTGTGCATTTTGAGGGTACGCATTGGATATGCCTAATTCTATTCTTCTAAGCGCCAACTTTCACAATTTCAATAATTTCCCCGAACCAGCAAGCCACTGAGTGATGCTATATGGTGCCTTTAATGCCGAATCTCGGGAGCAACTAGTTAACAAGCGTTCCTTCGGGAGCCTCACAACGATCACTTGATGGTGGGATGAGAGCGTGCCACTTGACATGCTTTGAGTGCTCCCTTTGGATTTTTTTTTCGCACGCGTTTTCAGCTTTTAAGACGGGTTTTCCCTGTTTTTTCGACCTTTTAGTTTTCCACCGGTCTTCCTTAGCTTTTGTGAAAAAAAATTCAAACTTTTGTTTTGTGCGAACAAACATGTGTTTTTTTCTTCTGCAAGAGGCACGATTTTGCTTTTATGAAAGCCACTGAGTGATGCTATATGGTGCCTTTAACGCCGAATCTCGGGAGCAACTAGTTAACAAGCGCTTCTTCGGAAGCCTCACAGCGATCCCTTGATGGTGGGCTGAGAGTGTGCCACTTGGCGCACTTTGGGCACTCCCTTTGGATTTTGTTTTTATTAATTTTTCCGCACACGTTTTCAGCTTTTTAAACGGGTTTCCCTGTTTTTTGACCTTTTGGTTTTCCACCGGTCTTTCTTAGCTTTTGGGAAGAATTTCGAACTTTTTTTGCATGAAAAAACACATTTTTTTGCTTCTACGAGAGGCATGATTTTGCTTTTGCGAAAGGCACAATCATGCCTCTTGGAAATGAAAAAAAACACGTTTTCTGTTTTTTCCCTTCCGCGAGAGGCACTCTTTTGCTTCTGCGAGAGACAGGGTTGTGCTTTTATGAGAGGCTCGGCCGTGCCTCTCGGAAACGGAAAAAATACGTGTTTTTGTTTTTTTCTTCCGTGAGAGGCACGGTTGTGCTTTCACGAGAGGCACGGTTGTGCTTTCACAAAAGGCACTGCCGTACCTCTTAGAAATGAAAAAAAACGCATTTGTTTGTTCTTTCGCGAAAGGTACGGTCGTGCCTCTTTCGGAAAGGGGAAGAACGTGCTACCGGTTCGGTTTTTTCCGTCCGCTTTTTTTGAAAAAAAGTTCATCAAAATCTATGAACATGGGTTCTAATTTTGAAGGTCTCATAGCGAGGAATCCAATGATGATAACTACTCGAGATTTGGACGTACAGTAAGAGATAAAACGTTTTGAATAAATGGATGTACGAAAAAAGAGAAAACTTTCCGGTTGGGACAAGTGGCATGCATGCAGTGTGCCATTACTAGACAGTATAACTCAGCTAGCTAGGGCCCCTCACAGCGATTCGATGTCCTATACCGTTGTATCCCGCAAACGGATGTACTAGATCGTTTGAACCTCCGACTGTGCGTCCCTGGAACTCTTCACCCGTACGCCGCGCGTTATGGCTAAGCCCAAACGTCACAGGGCTGCTGCTCTGGAGATGGACCTGGAAGCCCTCACGTTAATCGGGCCAAGAAATCCCCGTAGGGCCTGCTAGGCCACGCGAGTCCGCGCAAGCCAGGCTCATCACCCGTCGATCATCCTTTCCTTCTCTCGCGAAACCTAATTGCGCGATGGCGGCGGCAGCGGATGGCGCCCAGATGCCGGTGACATCCTCTCTCCTCCATCCCGTGGTTCTTCTCTCCCCTCCCATGGCAGTACATCGCGCCGCCGTGCCCTACCCTCGATATTCGCTCATGTGTCTGGTCAAAATAATTAGTGGCAAACATGTTCCCCGTGAATGAGGGGCTGGGAGCAACAACTCTAATGTTCGTTCTCGTGGAGACTTGCCTTGTACCACCTGGAAAAATCATTTCGCGAGTCCGCGCAAGCCAGGCTCATCACGCGTCGATCATCCTTTCCTTCTCTCGCGAAACCTAATTGCGCGATGGCGGCGGCAGCGGATGGCGCCCAGATGCCAGTGACATCCTCTCTCCTCCGTCCCGTGGTTCTTCTCTCCCCTCCCATGGCAGTACATCGCGCCGCCGTGCTCTACCCTCGATACTCGCTCATGTGTCTGGTCAAAATAATTAGTGGCAAACATGTTCCCCGCGAATGAGGGGCTGGGAGCAACAACTCTAATGTTCGTTCTCGTGGAGACTTGTTTGTCGCAACCTGAAAAGATGGGAGTGATCATTGAAAGAAGTAATCCTTAACTACTAATTTCGCCGAATCTCCATCCTGACGCTCACTCGCAGGCTCACCTGGGCCTAGACGAACAAAGGCGGACAGACCTGGTCGCTCGGGCTGTAGGCACCTGGGCCTAGCCGAACAAAGGCGGACATACCTCCTGGTTGCTCGGGCTGCAGGCTCCTTCTTTAGCGCCGTAGATAGTTGATGGGTGAACCACAAGTTAAGGCGCCATATATACATTTAACATTCTTGAAATGCTTGATTAGCATTTTTCAAATACATGTTTATATTTTTTAATACAGTACGAAAATAATATTTTTATGAATACATGGTCAACGTTTTTAATATATACATTTAACATTTTTCAAATACATGTAAACATTTTTTCAAATATGAAAAACAATTTTCTATACACATTTAATTTTTTTTCAAATGATTGATTAATATTTTTCAGATACTTGGTTTTTCTTGATTAAGATTTTTTAAATACATGAACTTTTTTTTACACAAATTCTATATTTTTTGTGAACATTGTTCTTATATATGAGAAATAGTTTCTCTATACACATTTAACATTTTTTGAATGCTTGGTTAGCACTTTTTTTTTCAAATGTTTTATGTAAAGTGTTTTTCTAATATATCCATTTAGAGTATTTGGTAGTAAAGACAAAAGTGGAGTAATGAAAAAAACGTAAGAAAAAACAAAGAAACGATGTCATGGCTTCGCTGCGTATCACTATAAGAAAGACATAGGGGCACCCCGACGGAAGTGTTTATTGCGTGGTGCACATGGGCCACATTATTTAGTCCCGGCCCATGAACTCCTGTATGCACGCACGATTAATTTGCGAAGTATTTGAAGGACCCGGATTTGATGAACATGGTTCCACGCGCACCTATAATGAATAGTAAATTCAGAAAAATACTAGAAAAAATATATGATTTTTTTTCTAACATACATAGTCAACCGGTAGCATATGATGTTTCACGAAAAAATGACATCCATGGAAATCTGGGCAAAAATGACGAAATTGAAGCTATATTAGAAAAACACTATTTGATGAATAGTATGGTCCCAATTGTATTTCATTCACTAAGAATGCCCTCATGTGTCGGTACTTCCCAAAACTTCACACATGAGTAGAATGGCCAAATCAAATTTCATACCCAAAATTTTAGATTTTTTTAATTTTTTTCTAGTAACTTTTTTCAAGCAACGCACATACGCAACCAATGGGCACCAAGGGGCCACAACGGCGGTAAAGAATGCATGGGATCCGTTGATCCAGGCCAGCCTGTTGGATGTATACGTTTTTAAAAATATGTATGTTGACAATTTGTAATATAGATTTACATAGTTAAATATGATTATAAAACTATTTCTGTTTTGCACCATACGTTTAGCAACCAAGCAACCGAGCGGGGCTTGGCATCTGAAAATCATCCCGCGGAAGGGCACAATAAGTTTTAATCATTGAAACTTACGATTTTGCATCTGAAAATTCTGATTTTCTCTGTCGCGAGTATGAAGTTTCAGAGTTGAAATTTTAAGCTGTTTTTTTTTGTCGGCCGCAGGTGCTAAAGTCGTGATTTTATCAGTCGTTCGTAGTAAGTTTGAAGAGTTGAAACTTAACATTATTTTTTTCAAATTTCACCAAAAACGTATTCAAAATGAGTCTTATAGGAAAGCTCTTGTCACGAAAAATATGAATATGAAAATAGAACTTAATTTGAGTTTTCCATTCGAAAGATATGAAAGTTTGAAAATCAAAAGCTAAAAGAAAAAACACGCGCGATAGCCTCAATGACGCCGCACATGCGTGCCACAGATTCTCAACATTCTTGAACACAACCGCGAAGCCACACTGTCGACCTAGACTGTAGAATTGTTTTCAGCAGTGTCCTAGACTGTAGACAGGAACGCTATGTCAGTGATGGGCTGCATTATATAGGAGTGCGAGTACAGCGACGGCGGGCCCAAAATGCGCGTCCTTCTCCACCAGGGAATCCCGGAGCGCGCATCTGGTCGCCGCCGCACACCCATCCCCTACCCTCGCCTCCGCTCTGACATAAGCCAGCGAGAGCCGCTCATTTCCTGCTACTGTTTTACATGATTCTGTGTGCGTCTATGGTTTATTTCAGGCGGTTAGAATTAATTTTCACTTTACTCTGCCCTCGGTTGCTGCATGAGCAAGCAATTGCTTAAAGGAAAACACTTCTGATAGGAAAACACTTCCTATCAGAAGTCTGATACGGAAGTTTTGTCAGACTAGTTGAGTACAGTTACTTACTTTTACCTAGCATTCTCCTGAGTGGCATTTTTATACCGCAGTTCTGCATGCACAGCAAGGACTGTGGACTGCCTGCTGTGGGTATTATATGGTTGCTCTACCTGCAAGTTTCGCATGAGATTCGTCATTCGTGTCATGCTGGTAATTCTTCTCTCCGTGCAGCACAAGCCAAAAATGCAATCTGGTTTATTGTGGGCGGAAATCAGCTAGACTAATCTGCACAAGAAGGCAGGCACTGACTGACTTGCGAGGCCACTGTAGACGACCACAAGAAATTAGTCGAATGCGAGCAAAACAACCAACTTCAACGTCCTCTGGAGTCAAGGTGCGTACCTTTGTCCCGTGTGGACTCGGCAGCGGCGACGCTCTGCTCCGTTCCCCCTCTTGGGAGCGTTATCGTGGAGCTTAGGTGTGCTAGGTCATACTGTGAGGATGTTTAGTTCGTTCGGTGCTCGTTGCTGGTAGCGTGGTCGCGTGCGTTCTACGTGTGCAAGATATCTCAGAATCGGCTTTGTAAGAGGGCTACCTCATCATTTTGTCTTGTTCGACCATGTACTTCTTCGGATGTTGTTTTATTTACAAAGCGGGGTAACAGTCTGTTTCGAGAGAACGATGTTGTTCATGTTCTTGTCAACCCTATACAACCCATGCCCTCACACCTACATCATAAATATGTGGTGAGCATATCTTTTAATGATCACTTTCATCTTAAAGTTCATTTCTTGCAAGATACACTTGGATTTGCTCTTCCTTCCTCCCACAACTATAGACACTTACCTAAAGGCAGCCTACAGAAATTAGTCCTTTCCATTTACATGGAAGACCTTCTCTTATCTCTACTTCTAATGTCTCAGTTGGTAGAATAACCTCAACGCTTCATTTTCGTTTGACTTTTTTTCGTCCCACCTCGCACCACCCCTACCTAAAAAAAACCTGTTCGCCGCTGATAACCCACAAGTATAGGGGATCGCAACAATTTTCGAGGGTAGAGTATTCAACCCAAATTTATAGATTTGACACAAAGGGAGCCAAAGAATATTATCAAGTATTAGCAGCTGAGTTGTCAATTCAACCACACCTGGAAACTTAGTATCTGCAGCAAAGTGTTTAGTAACAAAGTAATATGATAGTGGTGGTAACGGTAACAAAAGTAAAGACAGCAAAAGTAATGTTTTTGGTATTTTTGTAGTGATTGTAACAGTAGCAACGGAAAAGTAAATAAGCGAGAACCAATATATGGAAAACTCGTAGGCACCGGATCAGTGATGGATAATTACGCCGGATTCGGTTCGTCATGTAACAGTCATAACATAGGGTGGCACAGAACTAGCTCCAATTCGTCAATGTACTATAGGCATGTATTCTGAATATAGTCATACGTGCTTATAGAAAAGAACTTGCATGACATCTTTTGTCCTACCCTCCCGTGGCAGCGGGGTCCTATTGGAAACTAAGGGATATTAAGGCCTCCTTTTAATAGAGAATCGGAACAAAGCATTAGCACATAGTGAATACATGAACTCCTCAAACTATGGTCATCACCGAGAAGTATCCCGATTATTGTCATTTCGGGGTTGTCGGATCATAACACATAATAGGTGACTATAGACTTGCAAGATAGGATCGAGAACACACATATATTCATGAAAACATAATAGGTTCAGATCTGAATTCATGGCACTCGGGCCCTAGTGACAAGCATTAAGCATAGCAAAGTCATAGCAACATCAATCTCAGAACATGGTGGATACTAGGGATCAAACCCTAACAAAGCTAACTCGATTATATGATAAATCTCATCCAACCCATCACCGTCCAGCAAGACTACGATGGAATTACTCACGCACGGCGGTGAGCATCATGAAATTGGTGATGGAGGATGGTTGATGATGACGACGGCGACGAATCCCCCTCTCTTGATCCCCGAACGGACTCCAGATCAGCCCTCCCGAGAGAGATTAGGCTTGGCGACGGCTCCGTATCGTAAAACGTGATGATTTCTTCTCTCTAATTTTTTTCTCCCCGAAAGCCAATATATGGAGTTGGAGTTGGCGTCGGAAGGTTTTCAGGGGGCCCACGAGGTAGGGGGCGCGCCCAGGAGAGGGGCGGGCCCCCCACCCTCGTGGATAGGGTATGGGCCCCCTGGTCTTCATCTTTGGCGAGAATTTTTTATTATTTATTCTAAGATATTCCGTGGAGTTTCAGGTCATTTCGAGAACTTTTGTTTTCTGCACATAAAACAATATCATGGCAATTCTGCTAAAAACAACGTCAGTCCGGGTTAGTTCCATTCAAATCATACAAGTTAGAGTCCAAAACAAGAGCAAAAGTGTTTGGAAAAGTAGATACGACGGAGACGTATCAACTCCCCCAAGCTTAAACCCTTGCTTGTCCTCAAGCAATTCAGTTGACAAACTGAAAGAGAAAAAGAAAAACTTTTACAAACTCTGTTTGCTCTTGTTGTTGTACCTATGTCAAGCCAGCATTCAGGTTTTTAGCAAAGATTATAACTAACCACATTTGCAATAATTCGCAGGTCTCATGTTTACTCATATCAATAGCATAATCAGCTAGCAAGCCATAATAATAAATCTCGGATGACAACACTTTCTCAAAATAATCATAATATGATATAACAAGATGGTATCTCGCTAGCCCTTTCTGAGACCGCAAAACATAAATGCAGTGCACCTTCAAAGATCAATGACTGACTAGACATTGTAATTCATGGTAAAAGAGATCCAATCATAGTCATACTCGATATAAATTAACAATAATGAATGCAAATAACAGCTGCGCTCTCCAGCTAGTGCTTTTTAATAAGAGGGTGATGACTCAACATAAAAGTAAATAGATAGGCCCTTCCCAGAGGGAAGCAGGGATTTGTAGAGGTGCCAGAGCTCGGTTTTGAAATAGAGATAAATTATATTTTGAGTGGCATACTTTCATTATCAACATAACAACTAAGAGATGACGGTATCTTCCATGCTAAATAAATTATAGGCGGTTCCCAAACAGAATGGTAAAGTTTATACCCCCCCTCCTCCACAAGCATCAATCCATGGCTTGCTCGAAACAACGAGTGCCTCCAACATTCAACGGGTCCCAGGGGAAGTTTTGTTTGCAATTATTTTGATTTAGTTTGCATAAAGCATGGGACTGGGCATCCCGGTGACCAGCCATTTTCTCGTGAGTGAGGAGCGGAGTCCACTCCTCTTGCGAATAACCCGCCTAACACGGAAGATAAGGACAACCCTAGTTGATATATGAGCTATTCGAGCATGCAAAACAAAATGTTTATTTGAAGGTTTAGAGTTTGGCACATACAAATTTATTTGGAACGGCAGGTAGATACCGAATATAGGAAGGTATAGTGGACTAATATGGAATAACTTTGGGGTTTAAGGGATTGGATGCACAAGCAGTATTCCCGCTTAGTACAAGTGAAGGCTAGCAAAAGAGTGAGAAGTGACCAACTAGAGAGCGACAACAGTCATTAACATGCATTAAAATTAATAAACATTGAATACAAGCATGAGTAGGATATAATCCACCATGAACATAAATATCGTGAAGGCTATGTTGATTTGTTTCAACTACATGCGTGAACATGTGCCGAGTCAAGTCACTTAAATCATTCAAAGGAGGATACCATCCCATCATACCACATCACAATCATCTCAATAGCATGTTGGCACGCAAGGTAAACCATTATAACTCATAGCTAATCAAGCATGACACAAGCAACTATGATCTCTAATTGTCATTGCAAACATGTTTATTCATAATAAGCTGAATCAAGAACGATGGACTCATCATATTTACAAAAACAAAAGAGGTCGAGTTCATACCAGCTTTTCCCATCTCAGTCAGTCCATCATATATCATCATAATTGCCTTTCACTTGCACGACCGAACGATGTGAATAAAAATAAGAGTGTACGTGCAATGGACTAAACTGGAATCTGCGAGCATTCAATAAACAGGAGAAGACAAGGCAATATGGGCTCTTGGTTAAATCAACAATGATGCATATAAGAGCCACCTCAACAATTTAATCATGGTCTTCTCCTACTGACCCCAAAGAAAAGAAAAGAAATAAAAACTATTTACACGAGAAAGCTCCCAACAAGCAAAAGAAGAACGGGAAATATTTTTGGGTTTTCTTTTTAATTATTACTACTACAGCAGGAAAAATAAACTACTACTAAATTTTTTTGGTTTTTCTTAAGGTTTATTAAACACACAAGAAGAAAGCAGGAAAAAGAAAATAAACTAGCATGGATATTACAGTGAAAGAGTATGAGCACCGACATCTAGCAATGAGTGTGTGTGAACATAAATGTAATGTCGGTGGGAAATACGTACTCCCCCAAGCTTAGGCTTTTGGCCTAAGTTGGTCTATTGCCAGGGATAGCCTGGCGGATACCCGTAAGTGTAGCTGGGGCCATACTGCGATGCAGCGGCTATCGCCTCCTGAGCTGCAGCGTGGCGTTGAGCCGCCTCCGCTCTCCTCTCGTACTCATCTGCCTCCTCTCTGGTAATAATATATCTCCCTTTTGTCTGAAAATCAAAGAAGGCAGGAGCAGGAAGAGTAATATGGACAACATGCCGTTTGTTAAAGATTAGTCAATACTGGAGAGGTGGTTCAGTCCTCTCAACAAACTGGTGGGAAACCATAGAATCAAAATCCAAATAAGTAGGGGGTAACTCCATATCACCCTCACGAATGTCTATCTCAAGAAAATTAGCTAAGCAGGTTGCATAAATTCCTCCAAAGAAATCTCCGTTATGTCTATTATGATGCAACCTACGAGTTACAATGGCGATAAGATTTGTCTCCTAACACAGCACTTCTGAGAATGCTGAGATCAGGGGCACACATGTGACATGCTTCATCCTTAGCATTTATGCATCTACCTATGAAGAGAGCAAACTAATGTATAGCAGGAAAGTGAATGCTCCCTATAGTGGCTTCCGTTATATCCCTAGGTTCCCCCACAGTTATTCTAGCAAGAAAGTCTCTATATTCAGATTTAGGGGGATCCCTGACACTACTCCAAGATGGAAGTTTGCAAGTAAAAGTGAAATCCTCTAAGTCCATGGTATAAGATTTGTCATAAAGGTCAAACATGACTGAAGGAGAATTACGCGAAGATGAAAACTCAAACCTCCTCACAAAGGAACTTGTGTGATCATGATACTGGGGGCATTTGTCAGCCTCAAAGTCCTCAAGACTGGCATTACGCAAATATGAGTTAAATTCTTCTTTGATTCCCGCTTGATCCATAAAATTTTCCGAAGGCCATTCACAGGGCCTCACAGGAGCGTCTCTTGGTGGTTCCTCGTCAGCATCACGCATTGCAAACCTGGGACCTTGCTTCCTTGAAGAACCACCTTGAAACATCTTCCTAAACATAATGTTTTCTCTGAAAAAATTCTGAAATTTTTAGTAACTTCAAACAAAAGTGAACCAACTTCAATAAAATTGATAGCAACTACTCCTACAAGTGCCTAGAGCATATATCAAGCATTAGAACTACTTGGAACCATATAAATTTGACATGCAAGCTCAAGAACATGGTCACCTATGCAGCACAAATTTGCAAAGAATAAAGCACTAGAACAAAAACTAATTGGACCAATGGAGGAGTCACATACCAAGGAACAATCTCCCCAATCAGTTTTGCGAGAGGTGCTTTGAGCAAAGAGATCGAAAATCACAGCAAAAGTGGCTGGAACTCGTGCTTGAGTTGGTTTTTCGGGTTTGTGTGAGGCAAAGGAAGAAGATGGGTGCAGGGATAAGTGGAGGAGGGCCACCGTGGGCCCACGAGGCAGGGGGGCGCGCCCAGGGGGGTAGGGCACGCCCTCCACCCTCGTGGCCAGGT
>NC_057801.1:835799145-835803994 GCF_018294505.1 Triticum aestivum | reverse complement strand
TAAATCCTCAAATATTCTCGAAAAATCATATTAAATTGGCATGGCATTCTGAGGACTTTTATTTTCGGGATATTTTTATATTGCACAGATAAACCAGGAAACAGACAGAAAAAATACAATTTTACTTTATTTCTACTAAGTAACAAAAATATAAAGAGGGTACAGGAGGTTGTGCTTCTAGTTTCATCCATCTCATGCTCATCAAAAAGAATCCACTAACAAGGTTGATCAGGTCTTGTTAACAAACTCATTGCCCCGTACGCCGGCAGCTCACTGCCCCGTACTCGCTGCAGCAAAACGGCGTTGTAGAGCGCCGGAACCAGACAGTCGTCGGGACGGCTCGGTGTCTCCTGAAGGCGAAAGGAGTGCCGAACGAGTTCTGGGGGGAGGCGGTGACCACCGTCGCTCACCTGCTGAACCTGCGCGCACACAAAGGTGGTGCGCGGCATGACGCCGTATGAAGCCTGGCACGGCGACAAACCGGCGATGAGCTACTTCCGCACGTTCGGGTGCGTCGCACACGCCAAGGTGACACGGCCGGGCCTCAAGAAGCTGGACGACCGCAGCCTGTGCACTGTGTTCATCGGGTACGAGCACAGACAGTCCAAGGCGTGGCGCGTCTACGACCCTGTGGGCAAACGAGTGCACGTCACTCGCGACGCCGTCTTCGACGAATCGGCGTGCTGGGACTGGCAGACAGCGACACCGGGGGAGGGCACTTTCGTCATCGAGTTTGCGCCCACGGTGGCCATGACGCAGCAACCGGAGCAAGAAAGGGCAACACCTGCGACCGCGGCGAGTCCAGACACGCCGGGGCACGCCCACACTCTGTCTGGGGGTGCGTCGCCCACGTTCGTGGTGCGCGGAGACACGCCAGTACACGCCCACACTCCCGAACCTGTGGTGTACAAGGGAAAGGGCGTGGGGGACGGCTATGTCTCACCTCCTCCTGGAGCCACACCGGACACCGTTTTGGGCACCCGTGAGGCGCCACGTCGCTACCGCTCCTTCGACACCGTTCTCGAGCAAGCAGAGCCTGTGACCCTGGATCCAGCCGAGCTCCTCCTTGTGGCCGGAGAGGAGCCAAACACGTTTGAGGAGGCAGAGCCGCACGCAGCCTGGCGGGCGGCCATGCTGGATGAGCTCCAGTCCATCGATGAGAACAAGACGTGGACGCTCGCCACGCTCCCCGCCGGCAAGCAAGCCATTGGGCTTAAGTGGGTTTTCAAACTGAAGAAGAACTCCGCCGGCGAGGTCATCAAGCACAAGGCAAGGCTTGTCGCAAAGGGATATGAACAGCGGGCGGGCGTGGACTACGACGAGATGTTCGCTCCGGTGGCGCAGCTCGAGTCCGTGCGGCTACTGCTTGCAATCGCTGCACAGGCAGGCTGGGAGGTGCATCATCTGGACGTCAAATCCGCTTTCCTCAATGGAGAGCTGCAGGAGGAGGTATACGTCGTGCAGCCGCCTGGTTTTGAGTGCCCTGGCGAGGAAGATAAGGTGCTCCGTCTGTCCAAAGTGTTGTACGGGCTCTGTCAGGCGCCGCGCGCTTGGAACATCAAGCTGGACGACACGCTGGTGTCGCTCGGATTTCAGAAGAGCCCATCGGAGCATGCTGTGTACATGAGGTGCAGTGGCGACGAGCGGCTGCTGCTTGGCGTCTACGTCGACGATCTTGTCGTCACCGGCTCAAGCAAGGAGGCCATTGCACAGTTCAAGCATCAGATGCAGTCGGTCTTCTCCATGAGCGACCTCGGGCTGCTGAGCTACTACCTCGGCATCGAGGTGCACCAGGGGGACGACGCGATCACTCTCAAGCAGGCAAGCTATGCGGCCAAGATCGTGGACAAGGCCGGACTGACGAGCTGCACTCCAGTTCAGATCCCAATGGAGCCACGGATGAAACTGAGCAAGGAGAGCTCGAACCCACCAGTGGACAGGAAACTCTACCGCGGCATTGTGGGTAGCCTTCGCTATCTGGTGCACTCGCGATCGGGCTCTCCTATGCGGTCGGTTTCATCAGCAGGTTCATGGAAGCGCCCACAACAGAACACTGGGCGGCGGTGAAACAGGTGCCGAGGTACGTTGCAGGCACCCTGAACTTTGGATGCAGATACAAGAAAGGAGAAGTGGAACCTCAGCTGGTTGGGTACAGTGACGCAGACTTCGTCGGAGATGTTGATGACAGAAAGAGCACATCCGGGACTGTGTTCACCTTCGGTGGAAGCGCGATCAGTTGGCAATCCCAGAAGCAGAAGGTGGTCGCTCTTTCATCCTACGAGGCCGAGTACATGGCGGCAACTGCAGCCGCGTGCACTGGCGTCTGGCTCCGGCGAATGCTTGGCGATCTACTAGGTGATCCGGGAACGGCAACTCCACTTCTCATTGACAACAAGTCGGCAATCCAACTCTGCAAGAACCCTGTCTTCCACGACAGGACCAAGCACATCGAGACGCGGTTTCATTTCATCCGCGAGTGCGTTCAAGATGGGAGGATCGCCGTCGACCACATCCACACCGGCGAGCAGCTGGCGGATATCTTGACCAAGGCACTGCCTCGAGTGAAGTTTCAGGAGCTGCGGGCGAAGCTGGGCGTGATCAACATCAGCAACTGATTAAGGGGGAGAGTGTTAGTTAACCAGCTGCTGCTGCACTTCCAGTTTCGTCAGATTCTAGTGTAGGTTAGTCTCTGTCAGTTTCGTCAGAGTTTATCGTTTTTCTTCAGTTTGCAAATAACCTGAGCTGCGACTCGGGCGTAGATAGGTTAGCTCGTTTAGCGGCCTTGATCTGATCGTGGGATGGCACGAGAGAGATGGTCATGTACGCATCACGGGCGACGCGCGGGGAGCGTTGGGATGGCAGCGCTCACGACCCATTCATGCCCTGTTCTTTCGGTTTTCTGTTAGCTTCTGTAACGACTGAATAAGAAGGAAGAAAGGATCAGAAAGCTGCAAGTTTTACGCAGCACAAACATCTTCGACTTCCTCTCTTTCGTGTGAGCTCGAGCGTTTTAGGTCTAACAAATCTCACCCTCCGGGCACGTGAGCTTGGTGTCCATGTCGCTGCCGCCGGTGTTCTCGCCCGGCTGCGTTCGTCCGTCTATGCGATCTAGTCTTCTCCCGTCTGCTCCGTGAGTTGCCTCTCCGGCCGTGCGTTGGTGTATGGATGGATCGGTGTGTGCGTCGGCCGTGCGTACGTGAATGGATGGATCTCCTGATGGATGGATGTGTGCTACGTGATGGATGGATCTACTGATGGATGGATGTGTGCGTTGGTGAATGGATGGATGTGGCCGGCTAGTGCGCCGGTGACGGATGGATGTGGTGGATGGATGGAGCTGCTTTAGAGAGGCTGTGGGTGGAGATTGGTGCCACACCAACTTTCCCGATCTCTTTATCCAACTTCATGCCTCCCTTGTGCCCACTCGTCACATTAGGTGGCTTGAAATTGAGGTTCTCGCGTGGACTCTCTGAACGATTCGCAATAAGCTTGTGATTCAGCGCACTCCACTTCAACGGGCTACTGACGCTTTCTTCAAACTGTCTGGTTACTTGCAGCTTTGGCGGCCGCTTAGCCGTCCTCGGGACCAGGACGCCATCTCCGTCTTCATCGCCGATCTTCGCTCGATGGCCGTCCGCCTGTCGCCGCCGCCCCCTCCGCCTCCTCCAGAGCCTGATTAGATGCCTGGCGTGCTCCCCCTGCTTCGGCCTCGGCCGCGCCTCTTGTTTTATTTTGTGTTGTGTTTTGGGCTTGTTGAGCTGTGTCCTCAGCAGTATCTATGAACTTCTTGTTGCGTGACTTGGGTGTGTGTTCTGAACTAGTCTATGTATGTGTGTTCTTGGCGATTTGCTTTATTATAAAGCGGGGCGAAAGCCTTTTTCGGTAAGGCCACGGCCGTTCGGCTGTTGTAGATTTTCTCGGACGGAATATGGACTGCAACCAATCGATATATATATTTCACTCCTTATCCTTTCATTATTTTTCTTGGCGCACACTTCTGCAAAAACAAAACGCCAGATACATAGTAGATATCTTCTCACGTGCAGTGCTTGCCCCCCTTTTTACATGCGGGTACTTAAAGAGATACGTATATTATATGTTTTCCCGCGTGTGTAGCATAGACGTGGGTTTGGCCTTCCGAAATGTAAACCTGCATGTGTGTAAGACTGGTCCTCAATGCATGCTTATAGTACGTAGGCACTCTTTTTTTGCTTTGCCATGCACCACGTACAAGGATAGACATGCATGCATGCATGCTCCAGTCCCTTGTATGCATATATATTCTTCTCTGTATCCTGCACTCAAGAAAAATCTTCTACAATAAAAAAAATTAACCACGCGTGGGTTAGTTATGTAGAAACAAAAAGATTCATACATCCATCCATGATTTTTTTAATACTACCAAGACTAATTAACCTCTCTTTTTTGATAAAAAAAATCACGTCGAACAGGAACAACCACTACCGCCGTCACGGAGCCAACCGGACACATGGACAAGGGGCCTGCCAGGCGCCGAGGCCCGGCCGGACCAAAAGGGTCCGGACAGCCCCTGCCGTCATGCTGGAGCTCGCTGGCCGACGAAGCCGCCACTGTCCGCAGATCACCGCCTCCTCGCCACCACCCAGGAAGCAGCGTCGCCGCACACCGAGTCGCCAGCCCGCCCAAGCCCAGATGGAGCCCGAAAGGGCCCAGACCTGGTCGCGCAAGCGCCGCCGGCCACCAGCACTGCCACGCCGCCCCGCAGCCAATGGCCGCGCTGCCGCACCAAGGACCACGAAGCTTGCCGGAATCCCGCCGCCGAGCCACACCGCAGCTGGCCGAGTTGCACCGCCGCCATCGGGAGGCCCTG
>NC_057801.1:835790696-835798425 GCF_018294505.1 Triticum aestivum | reverse complement strand
CCACAAACACGCCAAAGCTCCTGCACTGGACCTGAAAGATACCACACCTTCCTTCTCCCTCGCCGAAGAGGGTCCCTACCCCCTCGTCCTGGCTCGAAGGACGCCGCACCATCAAGTGAGGGATGAGTTCACCCTAGAACAAGGAAAGGCACGATCTTGGGGTTGCAAAGATAGAACATTTGCACGCATCCATGTCGCAGCAACGGGCATACCTCACTGGGCATTTAAGCACAGACCGCCGGTGTCCAAACAAGAAGAGAGTAAGCTGCAGGAAACGACACATCGGAGCTGAAGAAGCAGCGAGCTTGCGGTGAACAACAAGGAAACAAATCATGCACAGGATGCGAGGGATATGGCCCTGGTGCTCATTGAGCTGCCACGGCCCTGTTGCCGGGAAGGGGAACCCTTTCCTCTTCCACCCAGGCTCAAGGGAGCCGAGCAGCAGTGAACAGGGGACGGCCAGCAATCACCAAACAGAGAATGGCAAGCCCAGCATCGCTGGAAACCAAGTTGTCACACGGACCCCGCTGCAATTGCAAACCTCGGATCTAGCACCGCACACCTACACTCTCCTAACCAGACGACGCCCCCAGGGAGGTTACGCCGCCGAATCCGCAAGGGATTACATGATTTAACCTTGGAACGGAGGGGAAGGGGTGGGAAGAGGGGATCTCGACGGTGCCTTCAAGAAGGGGAGCCGCGCCCGAGGGCCTAGCCACCGCCGTGGTCGGGGACACCAACCAGGTATTTCTCCCGGTCCCGACAAACACCACCGCAACCAGCTACCAACAGACCAGCAAAGAAGCACTGGCTCTAGCACAGGTTGTGAGCGGGATAGTGGAAAGAGGAGAAGCAACCTTCAGATATGAGGTCAGAGGGCCATCGGAGCAGCCCACCGACCACGCACCGTGTCCCCTGTCGATCGCCGCCCGCGCGGCCGAGGACGAAGACCCACACCCGCGGGCGCGCCTGCCGCCTTGCTAGATCCGGGGCCGCCGCCCCGGCTGCCTAGGCCCTCCACGCAGGTGAAGCCGCCAGATCCCCGCCGCCACCTTCATCGGTGTCGTGCGCGCGTGCCGGAGGGCACCTCGGGCGGCAGCGGAGAGTAGGGAAGGGGGAGGGAGGGGTGGCGGTGGCGGGGGCGGTTAGGGCAACCCCCGAGTCGCCTCAGAGGAGACGACGCGAGGGGTGGGGGGGTGGGGGGGGCAAGTTCAGCATCTAGAACTGTGTTATTAGGGAAATATGATGCTTTGAGAATTCTTGCGCTCAAGGAAGAAGGTTGCTGCATTATCCTCCATGCCTGCCTTGCCAGTAATGCTAGTAATGCAAGATGAGCCAATTTGATCCAAAGTGGGCGGCAGGGTTGAGAAAAAAATACTACGGGCTATGGCGGGCCTAGGAGATCCAGCAGCACAAGAAGAACGTACGACGACCATGGGCTTGTAGTGCGCGCTTTGGTCCCGAAGGGGAAGAAGATAGAGCCGAGTGACGAGGCCCAACCCATCGTGCGGCGACCAGTTTCGTCCTCCACCACGGCGGTCCATGGCCTTCCCCCTCCGGCGGGTCCATGCGCCCACGCCACCTCCTCGGCCTCCTTGCTCCCTCACCGGACCTGCCATGCAGTTTCTGCCGCTCACTCTTCCCACCATCCATCAACGGGCGAAAGCCGGGAGCGCCACCTTCCGTCCAAGAGAACGTCCGCTGTCATTGGAGGTGGCAGCAGAGCAGAGGCCTTTGAACAGTTGAAATGCATCCTGCGAAGAGATCAAGCGGTGCTGATGCAGTCCCTCCGAGGCATTTGGGTTCACTTCAGTTCAGCTCCTGTGATGAATCCATGGTACAGGTGCTCATTTCCTGATGTTGTTTTACTTGATTCCTTGTCTACAATATCTTTACTTTGCGCTCTTGGTTGCAGCTTAAGCAAATTACATAGTATAAAATTGGGGATGCATTCAGTTACTGTCAGTTAGCTCACTTGGAAGCCATCAGTTAGCTTATCGTCCACCATGTGGGACTACTGAAGATTGGCCGTCGTTGTTGGAGCAGGATTATTCTGCATTCTTCTGTTGCCATCATTTTTCATGCGGTAATTTTGGGCATATGGGCATGGTTGATTTACTCTGTGCACAATACTTTACTTTACTAGTCTGCCCTGCCCTCGGTTGCAGTTAAATTGGGGGGTGGAATAAATTTACTGTAGCCGGCTCGTTTGGAAGCGACCAGGTTGCTATCTTCACTAGGTGGCACTAAAAATTGGCAGCGGGTTCTCACTGTCGATGGCATTCACTGTCTATCTCTGCAGCATGAACCACAAGCCAGGCAATAATGCAATGCGATTTATTCTGGGAATAAATGAGCCGGCTGTCAAAGACTTGTCAACACCCCCTTCGATGGGCTAGAGAATATCCTGCACGACAAGTCACGCATTGACTGACTTGAGAGGTCACTCTGCGGCAGCAACACCACAAGAAAAAATCAACATCCTCTGGAGTCCTTACTTTTCTTGTTCTTCGCCATGCCACCATAAATTTGCCAGTCATGAAAGTGGTACATACAAGAGAAGGCCTCTCAGCTGAGACATTCACCAAATACCACTGTTAAGTCCCCAGCCTGAACTTGAATTTCGAGTGAAATTGGGAGCTGTGAAAGGTGTGTGGATCATGGGCTTCTTGCCGATGATGTACGCATCACTCTCTCTGCTGCTACTAGGATCACTAGGAAAGCTAATGGTGCTAGCATCTGGAGTTGTAACAAGCCACAGCCCTGAAGGGAATTGGGCACATCCATCACTTGCCACACTTGATGGTTGCCCCAAGAGCTGTGGCAATCTGAGCTTCGACTACCCCTTTGGCATCGGTTCAAGGTGCTCTCGGGATCCTGACTTCAACCTCATTTGCAACGACACAGCTAAGCCCCCCAGGCTGTTCTTGTGCGACAGCATCACCGAGGTGATCGACAACATCGACGTTGGTAGCGGTGGGGATTCCTACCACACTCACAAAAGCATCAGTACCTCCTTCTGGCGTACCATCCCCATGAAATCTGGTGTCCATGTCTACTACTTGTCTTTCCAACCTCCTGGTAGATCCTTCAGCCGTGGGGAAACCATTCTGAACATCACTGGTTGCGACCTGGATGTGTATTGGGTCAACAGCAACACACACAGAACAACATGGATCTGTACGACTGTGTGCCCGGACCAAGTTATCACAGAGACCATGGCTAGGCTCAACTGCAGTGGCATCGGATGTTGCAGTTTTCCTATGACAGGCCTGCTTCCTGTTGCTTTTCAGCTCAAATTTGTCCACCACCACGGCAAAACTAGCACCGGAACACGCTCAAACCAGACCTCTATGCTGTGGGATAGAATCAGCATAAGTGACGGTGGCGGCGGCACAGTTTTGTGGAATATAGTGGATCAACAAAATTGTGCTAGCGCCGTGCGAAACAGGACAGCGTATGCTTGTATCGGCAAGCATTCCTTGTGCGGCGACTATAGCGTGACATCAACCGACGGCTACAACTGCATCTGCAGTGCCGGCTATGCAGGCAACCCCTTCATTCAAGATGGCTGTTCCAGAGACAAAGGTAAACTTTCTTTCTTAATCAGGTGACCAAATACATAGCCGTGATTAGGTATTTTGGACATTAGAACTTGAATGCATGCTAACCTTCTACTGGTCAAACTATAGGGTATAATCCAATTCCGAGCAGAGCTAATTGTACCCGTTGGTGTGGTAACATTAGGGTGCCATACCCATTCGGCTTAGAAGAGGGTTGCTTTGCCAGGGAACAATTCCAACTCAACTGTTTTTGGTCAAATTTGACATCATCAGCTGTCCTCATGTTTGAGTTTCAAGAGGTAATGAACCTGAATGTTAACGAAGGGACCATTAAGGTAAGATCTTACCAACCACAATACGAGATATTTCCAGGGCCTCCGGTTTTTGTTCGACATGGCTACATCCATTCTATGGAGTGGGTTGCAGCTAATCTAAGTTGCGTAGAGGCCCAACAGAATATATCTGGTTATGCTTGTGTGAGTATCAAAAGCAAGTGCTTGGCATTAAATGTTGAAATTTACTCTGGTCAAAGTCACTACATTGGTTACCGCTGCAAATGCTCAGATGGCTTCCAAGGAAATCCATATGCCAAAAATGGCTGTCAAGGTACATCTGTTGTGCTGTATCTGTCCATGTTTATTGGTGAAATCAGGAGTATAGTCGTTACAATGTTTTCACCCTCTACCCCGGCTTAAATGGCTTGGAAAAGGTAAAGTGATCATAGTATATCATTTAAAAGGATCATTAACTCATATTACATCTTAACTTGTGCACATGATGGGTTATGGACACAGATAGAGAAAATGGGTGATCACACCTTAACTTTCGAAAAATAATTGTAGTACACATTTATTAGAAGGTGTGTGCTAATTTTAAGCATATGATGCCTCGAACTTTACACCCAAAGTTGCATCTATTGCATTCTGTCTCATTCATGTAGTTTTCATTTAACTGGATAATAACAATAGTTTTCCATGTTAATTGGATGACCTATTGCATTCTGTCTTATGTAATATGCATATACATTTTTTAGTGCATCTTATCAAGATCTTTAAATTTCAGATATTAATGAATGCCTTCAACCAAACATCTGTAAAGGGAACTGCCATAATATTGAAGGAAGCTTCTATTGTACCGATTGTCCTCCCCATACTGAGTACGATCTAGACAAAATGCAGTGTACAACAACGAAAAGATAAATTCTGCTTTCAGGTAAAACTAAACTGTTGTTATATTTATTTGTTAAAATGGATAAAAGGAAACTTAAAGAGCATAATCCCTTCAGGTATTTTCATTGGGTTGTCTGGTGGCTTTGGCATTCTAGCTCTGAGTTTTAGTGCAGTATTTTTAATTCGTAGATGGAAAATAAATGTTCAACAGCAACTACGGAAGAAGTATTTTCGGAAGAACCAAGGTCTTCTCCTAGAAACGTTGATATCATCTGATGAAAGTGCAAATGACAAAACAAAGATTTTCTCGTTAGAAGATCTAGAAAAAGCAACAAATAACTTCGATCCTACACTTATCATCGGCTCTGGGGGGCATGGCATGGTTTATAAAGGCATATTATCTGATCAGTCTGTTGTTGCAATAAAAAAGTCTAAGGTCATCAAGCAGTGTGAGATTAGTCAATTCATCAATGAGGTTGCAGTCCTGTCTCAGATAAATCACAGAAATATTGTAAAGCTCTTCGGATGTTGTCTTGAAACGGAGGTTCCACTCTTGGTGTATGACTTTGTATCCAGTGGCTCATTATCTCAAGTTCTTCATGCTGATTCAAGTGATGGTTTTTCTTTGTCTTGGAGTGATTACTTGAGGATTGCCCTGGAAACAGCAGGAGCTCTATCATATCTCCACTCTTCAGCTTCAATATCAATCTTCCATCGTGATGTGAAGTCCTCAAATATTCTCCTGGACGAGAACTACACAGCTAAAGTTTCAGATTTTGGTGCTTCTAGACTGGTTCCAATTGATCAAACACACATTGTTACCAATGTGCAAGGTACATTTGGGTACTTAGATCCAGAGTATTTCCATACCAGACAGCTGAACAGGAAGAGCGACGTGTACAGTTTTGGTGTGGTACTTGTGGAGTTGCTTCTCAGAATGAAACCTATTTTCACGAGCACATCAGGCACCATACAGAACTTGTCAAGCTACTTCCTCCAGGAGTTTCGTGAGGGAAGGATAACAGGTATTGTCAACTCTCAGATCCTCGAGGAAGCAAGTGAGGAAGAGATCAACAATGTTGCCAGTATTGCTGAGGCATGCTTAAGACTGCGCGGTGCAGAAAGACCCACCATGAAACAAGTTGAGGTGAAATTGCAGATTCTACGAACCAAAAGGACGAAGTTATGCCAAGTGGATCCAATAAATGAAGAACAAATGCAGTCAAGATTACAAACTCGAAGAGCTAGAGTTGCTCTCCAGTCGTCTACGATGCATTTGGGTGACAGAATCAAGTTACGGTCAAGAGACAACCAATGATACTATGGCTTACATGTTCTCTTTTCCAAGAATTATATAACTTACGTACATGTTAGAGTTCGTGGCATCTGCTTGTCGACCATGCTACATGTGTTTATTGAATTTTTGTAGTAGATGATGATATTTTCTTTCGTAAACTCTGTCGACTGGGATTGTATTATAGGCAGTCAATAAAACATAGCTTGTTCCCCCTACTAGGTAGGGTTACAGGTATTGTAATGGTACAAGTTTCCTATTGTAATGGGATTTCCTTGTACGTTTTCATGTGTTCTTCTTGGCTTGTTGCTTCTTCTGTACTTTGTTTATGCAAACTGATTATTATCTGGAAGTGTCAAGTGAGTTGCTGGCCTGTAATATTGATCATATGTTCGATAACACATGTTGGCGCGGATTTATCGTTTTTGGCATCTTGGCGTTCTCTCCTAGCACAAATGACAGGCAGTTCGGTGTGTGTTATTAGAGAGAGAGAGAGAATTGGAGCATTAATTGAAGAAATAAAGATCCATATTGCCTTTTTTTTCAGGGTGCAAAAAACGGTGAGCACATCATTTCCCTTGGTCACAAATTTCTCAGTTCCGAACCCGGGTGCAATATCCGTTCATGACCAAGCTAAATAACAAATAACAGGATGAATGTTTTGCCGTGTAATAATTCATACTGACATGTCAATTAGAAATGCATGACGGAATACAAAGGTGATCTTGTTCCATTCCAAAGCTTACGATCACAATACTTTGTAGTAGTACTATTTTGTAGTACAATTCATTAATTTAATTACCTGGACATAAACTCAACACCCTACCTTGCACAGTACCAGACAAGTATATTGTACTCCCTTCAATCAATATTAATTGACGTTGCTTTAGTACAATTTAGTAGAAAGTAAGTTGTACTAAAGCAGCGTCAATTAATATGGATCGGAGGGAGTACTATTTTGTTGAAAAATATTACACTATCGATGATTAGTTAAATTTCAATCCCAGTCGTGAGTTCACGAAAGGAAATATATAACAAATAAGCCATGTAAATTTCACTAAACGCATCTAGCGCGCTAGACTAGCTGATTCCATGAACTCTTGCTGCAAGTCATAGCACCCTTGGCTCGACTCTAAGTTGACTCTGCAACCCAATTCCGTGGCTGACGACTGGAAATCAACTTCAGCTCCTTGAGTTAACAAGGTTGGCTGTGTTTGTTCTTCATTGCTTGGATCTTGACATGAGCTTGCTCTAGTTGTTCGTAAAGTCTGCAACTCAACCTCAACTTGTTTCATGGTGGGTCTTTCTTCACCATGCAGTCTTAAGCACCGTTCCGCGAGAGTGGCGACATTGATAATCTCTTCCTCAGTTGCTTCCTCAAGGACTTGAGAATTCAGTATATCGGCGATCCCTCCCTCGCTCAACTCCCTTAGGAAGTAGTTTGATAAATTCTGCATTGTGCCTGATTCACTTGTGATGATAGGCTTCATTCGAACAAGCAACTCCACTAGTACCACACCAAAACTATACACATCACTCTTCTCATTTAACTGTCTGGTATGAAAATACTCTGGATCTAAGTACCCAAATGTACCTTGCACATTCGTAACAATGTGCGTTTGGTTGATTGGAACCAATCTAGAAGCACCAAAATCTGAAACTTTAGCTGTGTATTTCCCGTCCAGGAGTATATTTGACGATTT
>NC_057801.1:835665430-835668478 GCF_018294505.1 Triticum aestivum | reverse complement strand
TTGCTTTTTCTAGCTCTTGTAACGAGAAAATCTTTGCTTTGTCATTTGCACTTTCATCAGATGATATCAACGTTTCAAGGAGAAGACCATGGTTCCTCTGGAATCAATTCTTCCGTAGTTGCCGTTGAACATTTCTATTCCATCTACGAATGAGAAATGTTGCACTAAAACTCAGAGCTAGAATGCCGAAGCCAGCACACAACCCAATAATAATACCTGAAGCCATGAAGCTCTTTTAAGTTTCTTTTTATACTTTTTATCAAATATAACAACAATTTAGTCTTACCTGAAAGCAGAATTTGTTGTTTTGTTGTTGTACACTGCATTTTGTCCAGATCATACTCGGTACCGCGAGGACACTCCGTACAATAGAAGCTTCCTTCAATATTATGGCAGTTCGCTTTACAGATGTTTGGTTGGAGGCATTCATTAATATCTGAAATTAACAAGATCTTGTGCGTCAATGAAGTAATTAAATAACATAGCACAGAGTACATGCCTCGATTAACACAAAATACAATTGACTGTAACCTACATAGATGGTATAAAGCAAATAGAAAGTGGAGTAGTAATTTTCGCAATGTAATGACAATTCACCAGCAAAAAGAGCACACATATTTTTATATGTTTGTGCAACTTCTTTGTAGAAATTTAACAATTACTCTCTTCATTTCACAATAAAACACATAATGTGGGAGTTAATGAGAAATTATTATGCGTGCCATATTAAATGACATACTATGAACGGGCCAGAGAGCAAAGACATTCTCAATGAACAAATACTTTGAAGCAGAAACTCCCGATGCCAAGTTCTGATTTAATATGGCATCTAGTAGTAGTTCTGATTTTCTCTAACGGCAGTTTGGGTGTTTGGTATTTTGGAATATTTCCAACAAGTTTTACGCACTAAAATATACCTCACGTCAAAAAGTCTCTACAAGATCAAATGTTGTGACTCCCACTTGAGAGCCAATGATCAGCCATCCAGCCTACATGTAAGAGTATAAATTTGCTTCACTGATATATGCTAGCCTAGATTAATTTCCAAGTTGGGGTTCTAACTTCTAAGCATACTTCATGAAAAATTTAGGGACCCGTCTTCTCCCAATTTTGCACTTACTTAATCTTTTGGGCAAACTCAAATTACCCAGGTACTCCAGTGATGAGCAACATTCACTGTTAGCCTTTCAATAAATATGTAAGTACAAACACTGTTCGTCTTTGAACAAATATGTAAGTACAAACACTGTAAAACTAGTTTTCATGATGTACATAGAAAATCTATATAGGCTTTATCAATAAACATCTAGACATATACTCCCTCTGTTCCTAAATATAAGTCTTTGTAGAGATTTCACTATGAACTACATACGGATGTATATAAATGCATTTTAAGTGTGGATTCATTCATTTTGCTCCGTATGTAGTCCACCTAGTGAAATCTCTACAAAGACTTACATTTAGGAACGGAGGGGAGTAGATGTTTGGCAGAGTAGTTTTCAAGTATTTTAAGATGGAGGTAGTAACATTGGTACTCCCTCTGTTCCAAACTGTAAAGCGACCACACATCCAAAGATTTCAACCTAAAAATAACTAAACCAATATAATGTGATTTATGTACTCCCTCCATCCGGAAATACTTGTCATCAAAATGCATTTTGATGACAAGTATTTCCGGACGGAGGGAGTAATACCAAAGTGATGCCATTGGACAATACTTCTAGATACAAATCCAATGGTACAAGTGTTGGTCAAACATGACTCTTGAGACGTGTTTTACACTTTGGAATGGCGAAGAAAATCCTAATTAATGGATAATGAAAGTTATCTTGTATGCACGACATGCGTGCAACGGAAGCCAGAAACAATCTACTAGGTAGATGCCATATGAAATTGAAATGGTTATATACATTATGTGCGATGCGTGCATGCATGTGTGTGAGAGATAGAGGGTACCTCGACAGCCATTTTGGATGTATGGGTTTCCTTTGAAGCCGTCAGTGCATTTACAACGATAACCGACATAGGTGTCTTCTTTAGTAGCTTCAGAAAATCTATAGTCAATTGTAGCATTTACTCCCACGCACCTGCTGTTGATACTCACACAAGCATATCCAGATGTATCAAGTTGGGCTTCTAGGCAACTTAGATTGGCAGCTACCCACTGCAGAGAGGATAAAAACTCATAACCCACAAAAAGGATGCGTCCTCCAGATATTTGTTCTACAGGGCTATGGTCGTTGTACTCAAAGGTCCCTTTTTCAATATTCATGCCGGCCACCTCAAAATCCTCCAGCATTAGAACAGTCGATGACGTTGTATTTGTGCAGTTGAGGTGAAACTCTTCCCGGGCAAAGCAACCCTCTTCTAAGCCAAACGGGAATTCCACAGTAATGTTACCACACCGACGAGTACAGTCAACCCTACTCGGAATTGGATTATACCCTAGTTTGAGTGGTAGAAGGTTAGTACATATTCAAGTTTCAACGCCTATAAAATACCTAACGAAGTTGTATGTGTCCAGTCGCTTGATTGACAGTAGTTACCTTTGTCTTTGGAGCAGCCTTCTTTAATGAAGGGGTTGCCTGAATAGCCGGGGTTGCAGACGCAGATGTAGCCTTCTACATCGTAGCAGTCGGAGTGTTTGCTGACACAGGCGTATGCTGTCCTGTCTCGCATGGCAGCAACACAGTTGGGTTGATCCACTATTTGCCACAAAATCATGACACCACCATCATCTGTTATACTGATTCTATCCCACAGTGGAGCAGTCCGGTTAGACTTAGACCCTGCACCGTTGTTGATTTTTTTGTGCCCCTGGACAAATTTAAGGTGAAAAGCACCATTGTCAAGGGCACCAACATTAAAACTACAACAGCCGGTGCCGTTACAATGGTGCCTAGCCACCGTCTCTGTGATCCCTTGGTCTGGGCACACAGTTCTGCAGGCCCGTGTGGTAGTGCCGGCATTGTCATTGACCCAATACACGTCCAGGTCACAGCCGGTGATGTTTAGAGCTGTTTGCCCGATGTACTCAAAGGACCTCCC
>NC_057801.1:835664598-835665028 GCF_018294505.1 Triticum aestivum | reverse complement strand
GGTTCAAATTTGTCTACAACCAAAGCAAAAGCAACATTGGTGCACGCTCTAGGAAGAGCTCACAACTGTGGGATAGAATCAGCATAACTAGTGATGGGCCGACTGGCTTTCTGCTATTGTGGCAGATAATTGACGAATCCAACTGCATTGCTGCCAAGCAAAACAAGACACACTATGCCTGCATCGGCAAGTATGCCGAGTGCCATGACAGCACAGCCAATGTCTGTGACGTCAAAGATGCTGAGTGCATTGACGGAAGTCGTGGCTACAGCTGCATGTGCAGGACTGGCTATTCAGGCAACCCATACACTCCGCCTGGATGCTCGAACAATGACAAAGGTATGTTTTTCGTAATCAATTGACCAACATACAACCGCTGTTAGGTCTATTTTGGACATTGATACATGCTAACTTCTTCTCTTTTTTTTTT
>NC_057801.1:835662143-835663726 GCF_018294505.1 Triticum aestivum | reverse complement strand
GTATCATTATGCCATTGGATCAGTTGTTACATTGGTTGCGATTATGATCGCATTTGTTTTCGCATTGAAATGTTTTACATAGTTTCAATGTATGGTTTAATTAATTTAGATGCTCTGCAGAGCTTTATGTTGTTAGATGAGAACTATGTATGTACTTTGGTTTTAATGTGATGATGAATTTCTATTAATTTGGTCACTTAATTATCTATTCATGATGTTCTGTAATGCACGCAGATGAACCGATAATGGATGTACGGTTCAAGACACACCTCCGAGTACATTAAGGGCGTGCATGATTTTCTCGAAGTGGCTGAGACAAACAAGCAGAATGGTTTTATGTGTTGTCCATGCTCTATATGTGGGAATACGAAGTCTTACTCTGACCGGAAAATCCTTCACACCCACCTGCTTTACAAGGGTTTCATGCCACACTATAATGTTTGGATGAGGCACGGAGAAATAGGGGTTATGATGGAAGACGGCGAAGAAGAAGAGTACGATGACAACTATGTGCCCCCTGAATACGGTGATGCTACTGAAGATCAAGAGGAACCAGACAATGTGCACGATGATGCTGCAACGGGCAAAGCTGCTGAAGATCAAGAGGAACCAGATGATGTGCCCGATGATGATGATCTCCGCCGGGTCATTGTCGATGCAAGGACGCAATGCGAAAGTCAAAATGAGAAGCTGAAGTTCGATCGCATGTTAGAGGACCACAAAAAAGGGTTGTACCCCAATTGTGAAGATGGCAACACAAAGCTCGGTACCGTACTGGAATTGCTGCAGTGGAAGGCAGAGAATGCTGTCCCTGACAAAGGATTTGAGAAGCTACTGAAAATATTGAAGAAGAAGCTTCCAAAGAATAACGAATTGCCCGATAGTGTACATACGCAGCAAAGAAGGTCGTATGCCCTCTAGGATTGGAGGTGCAGAAGATACATGCATGCCCTAATGACTGCATCCTCTACCGCGGTGCGTACAAGGATCTGAACGCATGCCCGGTATGCGGTGCATTACGGTATAAGATCAGACGAGATGACCGTGGTGATGTTGACAGCGAGCCCCCCAGGAAGAGGGTTCCTGCGAAGGTGATGTGGTATGCTCCTATAATACCACGGTTGAAATGTCTGTTCAGAAACGGAGAGCATGCCAAGTTGATGCGATGGCACAGTGAGGACCGTAAGAAAGATGGGAAGTTGAGAGCACCCGCTGACGGGTCATAGTGGAGAAAAATCGAGAGAAAGTACTGGGATGAGTTTGCAAGTGACCCAAGGAACGTATGATTTGCTTTAAGCGCGGATGACATTAATCCTTTCGGGGAGCAGAGCAGCAATCACAACACCTAGCCCGTGACTCTATGTATGTATAACCTTCCTTCTTGGATGTGCATGAAGCGGAAGTTCGTTATGATGCCATTTCTCATCCAAGGCCCTAAGCAACCCGGCAACGACATTGATGTGTACCTAAGGCCATTAGTTGAAGAACTTTTACAGCTGTGGAATGGAAACGGTGTACGTACATGGGATGAGCACAAACAGGAGGAATTTGACCTAAAGGCGTTGCTGTTCGTGATAATCAAC
>NC_057801.1:835652126-835662133 GCF_018294505.1 Triticum aestivum | reverse complement strand
TTGTTGTTGTTGCTGTTGTTGTTGAGGGGTGGACGAGCACAGATAGGAATGTGGTCGCACCACGCATTGGGTTGGGCCCTCGTTTTTTGCCTGGGGAAATGAAGGAAAGAAAATGGAAAGACGGCCCAAGCCCATAATGCGGCCCATACTCGAGCGTTCTTGTCCTGACTTATTGGTAGTGTTTGTGCGGGTGAAAGGGTGACAATATCGTTGCTTCAATCCGATTGAATCCTCTTTATCAAAGTCTCAAAAGTGTTTCTAAAAAATCGTTTTCCCCTAAAAAAGTTCTATAACTTCACTACCAAACAACATTTTTTTAGTTTCCATGCCCCGTCCGATCCATATTGCATCGTTGAGCATCAAATAAACAATAAAAAAACAAAAAGATGACATATACACCAAAAGTAGACAGTAACCTAAATGGATCTCGCGAGTGGTTAGATTTCGCCAGGCCAACAAGAGAGGGTCCCTTTGTGATCCACCGGCGCCGCCGCTGATTCCCTCTCCCTCGGCTAGCCGCTCTGGCGGCAGGTGGAGGGTCGGGGAACCTTGGATCTGGGTGTTGGTTGGGTTCTTAGTAGGGTTAAGGGTTGAGGGAGACGTTGTTGAGGCCATTGCGGCGCCTGTGAATAAGTCTCCCAGGCTTCATACACAGTTAGGCGGGGCTCTTGCCTTCGTCTAGGAGCCAACAGGGTGAGGGATCCCCTGATCTCGTCAAGGTCATGGGCTACAATGTCTGGAGAGACCGACACTGTCCGGGTTGGACCTTAGATGGGTGGTGGTTCTATGTAGACATAGTTTCTTCTTCCTCTTTGCCGGTATGATATTTTTGCTGCTGTTCTTCAATATAAACTTCATCAAGGCCTCCTTCTCGCATACCATCCCCATACAACCTGGTGTCAGTGTTTACAACTTGTCTTTGGTACCTCCTGGGAGGTCCTTCTCTCTCGGGGCCGCTGTTCTAAACATTACCGGCTGTGGCCTGGATGTATACTCTGTCGGAGACGATGCCACCACATTAAAATGCAGCACCGAGTGCCTGGATCCAGGAATTCCAGAGATGGTGGCTATGCACAACTGTAAAAATACCTCCGGGTGTTGTTGTGTTGATGTGGACGGTGACGGCAGTTTTCGGTTCAAATTTGTCTACAACCAAAGCAAAAGCAACATTGGTGCACGCTCTAGGAAGAGCTCACAACTGTGGGATAGAATCAGCATAACTAGTGATGGGCCGACTGGCTTTCTGCTATTGTGGCAGATAATTGACGAATCCAACTGCATTGCTGCCAAGCAAAACAAGACACACTATGCCTGCATCGGCAAGTATGCCGAGTGCCATGACAGCACAGCCAATGTCTGTGACGTCAAAGATGCTGAGTGCATTGACGGAAGTCGTGGCTACAGCTGCATGTGCAGGACTGGCTATTCAGGCAACCCATACACTCCGCCTGGATGCTCGAACAATGACAAAGGTATGTTTTTCGTAATCAATTGACCAACATACAACCGCTGTTAGGTCTATTTTGGACATTGATACATGCTAACTTCTTCTCTTTTTTTTTTGCGTTGGATACATGCTAACTTCTCACTCATCAAACTAGGGTATAATCCAATTCTGAGCAGGGCTGATTGCCCCCGTTTGTGTGGTAACACTAGTGTGCCATTCCCATTTGGCTTAGAAGACGGTTGCTTTGCAACAAAACAGTTCCACCTCAACTGCACAAATATGACGTCATCCGCTGCTGTCATGTTGGGTTATGACCAGGTTGTGAACATAGATATTCACGATGGGACCCTTAATGTTACCAACGCTCAACTACAGTCACTAGGGGGGTACTTTACTGATGGACTTTTCCTTACACCTTATGGGTCGCCATTCTCCTCTATGCTGTGGGTTGCTGCTAATCTAAGTTGCGCAGAGGCCCAAAAGAACATGTCTAGATATGCTTGTGTCAGTATTAACAGCACATGTATGGAAGTAAGCATTGAAAGGCGCTCTGCTGGTTACCGCTGCAAATGCTCAGATGGGTTCCAAGGAAATCCGTACATCCAAAGTGGTTGTGAAGGTAATCCCTCCCTCCTCTCTCTCTTCGCTGTTGTACGTATGTATTACTTAGGAGTGTTCTATTAAAATGTACAGTGATTTTCTTTGCTACTTCTTGGTTTTTTTTTTACTCGTGTAGGTTTCATTGAATTGGCTGATGTAAGGTTTCATGTTACCTGAATGATGATGTATTGTGTTCCATGTTATATGTTTTCTCAACGCATCTTATCAAGATTTTTTAATTTCAGATATTAATGAATGCCTTCAACCGAACAAATGTAGAGAAGTCTGCCATAATACCAAAGGAAGCTTCAGCTGTACCGAATGTCCTCTCAAGACTGAGTATGATCCATTAAAGATGCAGTGTACTAAGATAAACCAGCAACGTCTACTCTTAGGTAAGACTATATTATTGTTACATTTATGATAGACAAGATAGAACAGAAACTTAAAGAGCTTAACGCATACAGGTACAATTATTGGGTTGTCTTGTGGTTTTGGCGTTCTACTTCTGAGCTTCAGTGCAGCACTTCTCATTCGTAGATGGAAAAAAAATGTTCAAAAGCAAGTACGGAAGAATTATTTCCGGAAGAATCAAGGTCTTCTCCTAGAAACGTTGGTATCATCTGATGAAACTGCAAATGAGTATACAAAGATTTTCTCGCTAGAAGAGCTGGAGAAGGCAACAAACAATTTTGATGCTACACGAATCATTGGTCGTGGGGGCCATGGCATGGTTTACAAAGGCCTATTATCTGATCAACGTGTCGTTGCCATAAAAAAGTCTAAGATCATTGAGAAGTGTGAGATCAGTCAATTCATCAATGAGGTTGCAGTCCTCTCTCAGATAAATCACAGAAATATTGTGAAGCTCTTTGGATGTTGTCTCGAAACTGAGGTTCCATTGCTGGTGTATGACTATGTATCCAGTGGCTCACTATCTCAAGTTCTTCATGCTGATTCAACTGATGGTTTTCCTTTGTCCTGGGGTGATTACTTAAGGATTGCCCTGGAAACAGCAGGAGCTCTGTCTTATCTCCACTCTTCAGCTTCAATATCAATCTTCCATCGTGACGTGAAGTCCTCAAATATACTCTTGGATAGGAACTACATAACTAAAGTCTCAGATTTTGGTGCATCCAGACTGGTTCCGATTGATCAAACACACATTGTCACGAATGTGCAAGGTACATTTGGATATTTAGATCCAGAGTATTTCCATACCAGGCAGCTGAACGGGAAGAGCGATGTGTATAGTTTTGGTGTGGTACTAGTGGAGTTGCTTCTCCGAAAGAAGCCTGTTTTTACAAGTGAATCAGGCACCATCATGGGCTTGTCAAGCTATTTTCTCCAGGAGTTCAGTGAGGGGAGAATCATGGGTATTGTTAGTTCCCAGGTCCTGGAGGAGGCAACTGAGGAAGAGATCAATGATGTCGCCTCTCTTGCAGAGCGGTGCTTAAGACTGCATGGTGAAGAAAGGCCCACCATGAAACAGGTGGAGACGGAACTGCAGAACCTACGGGCAAAACAGATGGAATCATCTCAGGCAGATCCGAGGAATGAAGATCAGATGCAACCAAGGTCATTAACTCAAAGGACTAGAGCTGCTTGCCAATCTTCTGCGGCGGGATTGGGCGAGAGAGCCGGAGTGCAGTCAGGAGGCTGTTATAGCTTGGAGGTAGAGTTCATGGCATCTGCTAGCATTCCACGCTAGATGCATATGTTGAGCTCATAATAATGGATGCTTTTGTTTCATTTTTGTAAGCTGATGCAATAATGGATGATTTTGTTTTCTCTTATGTAAGCTGTGCCTGCGCTTGTATCCATGGGAAACAATGTTACGTAGGTTGGTATTGTAAGTCAATTTATTTCCAGATAATTAAAGGGCGTCCTGATTGTATTGAGTTTTTTTGATGGGAATTGTGCTTGTTTATGAAAACTGGTTGTTATTACCTTTGGGATTCTATGTTCATTGTGTTGATGACATGTTTATGAGACATGTCGTGGATTATCTCAAGGTCTGTAATGAATTGAGCATCCATGACCATGCTGCATCGTGTTCTTTGATTCAGTCTTGCCCCTGTATTTTTGCTTAGTCATTATGTAATTAGTGGCTGCCTTTGTATGTTTTCGCCTTCTATTTGCGTTTCTTCTTCTGAATACAAATACATCACACATTCTTGCAAACAAAACAAGAACACCAAAGTAAGAACGAAGAAAATCAAATCGAGACCGGAAGGAAGTAATAAGCAAGAAATCCGTCGTCCTCTGATTTGACTATGCATGGATCCAAAATGTTGTTTCATGCATGAATAGATTAGTAATTTCTGGGCACGAAATTTTACTATTTTACAATAAAAAATACAGGAAACAAACGGGCATATGTTGGTAATGGCTTGCTTGAGTGACATGTGGATTCTCACCAATTTATGACAGTCATACTACCCTCACGCTGAAACCCTCTCATTGACCACTTATTTCTCTCTCCAGGAGGCAGGACCTGCTCCACCGTGCAATCTCCCGTCTGTGCGCCGCCCCGAGCTCCCGATCACCGCTCACCATGTTGAAGAAGCGAGTCGATCGCCTTCTCCCTCCAAGCCTAGGCATAACATGAGTGAATGAAACACGCGTGTAAAAATAGTGTTTCTCCGGTGCAGAGCTTGGAACCATAGAAACTGCATCATCTTTGATCAAGGTAAGGCTATTATTTACGGTTTTTCCGCAGGCGTGTTCACTCGCTCCAGGCAATCCGAGCTTGTCAGCCACACCATCACGTCAAAGGGAAAGGTATCCTCTATCCTCCATGGGAGCGGACTGGCACTAGTAGAAAATGGGGCAATGGTACAGGCCAGATCAGCCCATTAATCCCGGTTCAATCCAGAACGGGGAGCATTTGACCCGGTTCGTGAGCCCCGGGGACCGGCCGGGCCACGTGGGCCATTGGTCCCGGTTAGTGGTACGAACCGGGACCAATGGGCCTCGCTCCTGGCCCACCACCATTGGTCCCGGTTGGTGGCATGAACCGGGATCAAATGCTGCCCTTTAGTCCCGGTTCGTGGGACGAACCGGGACCAATGAGTTGCCTATATATACCCCTCGCCCGCGAGCAGAGCACTCCCACCGCTCTGTTTTTCTTGGCCGGCGAGGGGAGAGCTTTGTGGTGCTCTAGCTCACCTCCTATGCACACGAGGTGTTCGATGGAATCCCCGAGCCACACTACTTAAGCTTTCTTCTCTCCAAGCTCGATCTCCAAGCTCCATTTTCCTCAATATTTGTCTAGGTTTAGCGGTCCGTCACGTCCCGTCCCCGTCTTCACCGCCGTCGATCGCCCGCACCGATCTCGTCGCCGGCACCACCGTGGTGAGCCTCTTATTCTTATCTTCTTTCTGAAAGGAAAAAAAATTCTTACTTGTATGTTTATATAGATATTTGTATAATTTTCTTACTTTTATTATTGCATCTTATATAGTGCGATGGTTTTGGTATCCGCCCCCGTCGGCCCTCGTCCTGTCTATGATTCGGATGTGGTATATATTATCTTTTCATAACTATTGGTTCATTTATTGTTTATGACAATTATGCCGACCAACGTGACATAGATTTTATTTATCTAGGAGGTTGTGTAACTGGAAATTCCAACCGACCCTATTGTCGAGAGGTTAAATTTAGTTGAAGAAGAAAACAATTTGTTGAAGGAAAAAATAAGAAAAATTGAGGAGGAGAAGATGATATTGGAGTTGCATGTTGCGGATGTCGTCGATGATCACATGATCAAGATGGATGCAGTGCGCTTGAAGATTAGAAAGATTAGAAAATATGTTATTCATACCGAGGCTTGGTATCATTATGCCATTGGATCAGTTGTTACATTGGTTGCGATTATGATCGCATTTGTTTTCGCATTGAAATGTTTTACATAGTTTCAATGTATGGTTTAATTAATTTAGATGCTCTGCAGAGCTTTATGTTGTTAGATGAGAACTATGTATGTACTTTGGTTTTAATGTGATGATGAATTTCTATTAATTTGGTCACTTAATTATCTATTCATGATGTTCTGTAATGCACGCAGATGAACCGATAATGGATGTACGGTTCAAGACACACCTCCGAGTACATTAAGGGCGTGCATGATTTTCTCGAAGTGGCTGAGACAAACAAGCAGAATGGTTTTATGTGTTGTCCATGCTCTATATGTGGGAATACGAAGTCTTACTCTGACCGGAAAATCCTTCACACCCACCTGCTTTACAAGGGTTTCATGCCACACTATAATGTTTGGATGAGGCACGGAGAAATAGGGGTTATGATGGAAGACGGCGAAGAAGAAGAGTACGATGACAACTATGTGCCCCCTGAATACGGTGATGCTACTGAAGATCAAGAGGAACCAGACAATGTGCACGATGATGCTGCAACGGGCAAAGCTGCTGAAGATCAAGAGGAACCAGATGATGTGCCCGATGATGATGATCTCCGCCGGGTCATTGTCGATGCAAGGACGCAATGCGAAAGTCAAAATGAGAAGCTGAAGTTCGATCGCATGTTAGAGAACCACAAAAAAGGGTTGTACCCCAATTGTGAAGATGGCAACACAAAGCTCGGTACCATACTGGAATTGCTGCAGTGGAAGGCAGAGAATGGTATCCCTGACAAAGGATTTGAGAAGCTACTGAAAATATTGAAGAAGAAGCTTCCAAAGAATAACGAATTGCCCGATAGTGTACATACGCAGCAAAGAAGGTCGTATGCCCTCTAGGATTGGAGGTGCAGAAGATACATGCATGCCCTAATGACTGCATCCTCTACCGCGGTGCGTACAAGGATCTGAACGCATGCCCGGTATGTGGTGCATTACGGTATAAGATCAGACGAGATGACCGTGGTGATGTTGACGGCGAGCCCCCCAGGAAGAGGGTTCCTGCGAAGGTGATGTGGTATGCTCCTATAATACCACGGTTGAAATGTCTATTCAGAAACGAAGAGCATGCCAAGTTGATGCGATGGCACAGTGAGGACCGTAAGAAAGATGGGAAGTTGAGAGCACCCGTTGACGGGTCATAGTGGAGAAAAATCGAGAGAAAGTACTGGGATGAGTTTGCAAGTGACCCAAGGAACGTATGATTTGCTTTAAGCGCGGATGACATTAATCCTTTCGGGGAGCAGAGCAGCAATCACAACACCTAGCCCGTGACTCTATGTATGTATAACCTTCCTTCTTGGATGTGCATGAAGCGGAAGTTCGTTATGATGCCATTTCTCATCCAAGGCCCTAAGCAACCCGGCAACGACATTGATGTGTACCTAAGGCCATTAGTTGAAGAACTTTTACAGCTGTGGAATGGAAACGGTGTACGTACATGGGATGAGCACAAACAGGAGGAATTTGACCTAAAGGCGTTGCTGTTCGTGATAATCAACGATTGGCCCGCTCTCAGTAACCTTTAAGGACAGACAAACAAGGGATACCACGCATGCACGCACTGTTTACTTGACACCGATAGTATATACCTGGGAAGCTGCAGGAAGAATATGTACCTGGGCCATCGTCGATTTCTTCCGACCAACCATCAATGTCGAAAGAAAGGCAAGCATTACAAAGGCGAGGCAGATCACCGGAAGAAGCCCGCCATGCGTATCGGTGATCACGTACTTTCTATGGTCAATGATTTACACGTAATCTTTGGAAAGGGTCCCGGCGGACTAGCTGTTCCGAGTGACGCTGGGGGACACGCACCCATGTGGAAGAAGAAATCTATATTTTGGGACCTACCCCACTGGAAAGACCTAGAGGTCCGCTCTTTGATCGACGTGATGCACGTGACGAAGAACCTTTGCGTGAACCTGCTAGGCTTCTTGGGCGTGTATGGGAAGACAAAAGATACAGCTGAGGCACGGGAGGACCTGCAACGTTTGCACGAAAAAGACGGCATGCCTCCAAAGCAGTATGAAGGTCCTGCCAGCTATGCTCTTACCAAAGAAGAGAAAGAAATCTTCTTTGAATGCCTGCTTAGTATGAAGGTCCCGACTGGCTTCTCGTCGAATATAAAAGAAATAATAAATATGACAGAGAAAAAGTTTCAGAACCTAAAGTCTCATGACTGCCACGTGATTATGACGCAACTGCTTCCGGTTGCATTGAGGGGGCTTCTATCGGAAAACGTCCGATTAGCCATTGTGAAGCTATGTGCATTCCTCAATGCAATCTCTCAGAAGGTGGTCGATCCAGAAATCATACCAAGGCTAAGGAGTGATGTGGTGCAATGTCTTGTCAGTTTTGAACTGGTGTTCCCACCATCCTTCTTCAATATCATGACACACGTCCTAGTTCATCTAGTTGACGAGATTGTCATTCTGGGCCCCGTATTTCTACATAATATGTACCCCTTTGAGAGGTTCATGGGAGTCCTAAAGAAATATGTCCATAACCGCGCTAGGCCAGAAGGAAGCATCTCCATGGGCCATCAAACAAAGGATGTCATCGGGTTTTGTGTTGACTTCATTCCCGGCCTTAAGAAGATAGGTCTCCCTAAATCACGGTATGAGGGGAGACTGACTAGAAAAGGCACGCTTGGAAGGGACTCAATAATATGCTGGGATGGATATTCTTGGTCTCAAGCACACTACACAGTTCTACAAAACTCTACCTTGGTGACCCCGTATGTCGATGAACACAAGAACAGTCTGTGCTCCAAACACCCGAAGCAGTGCGACGACTGGATTACATGTGAACACATCAGAACTTTCAGAAGTTGGTTGGAAACACGTCTCAGAGGTGACAACACTGTTTGTGATGAGATGTACTTGTTGTCCAGGGGACCATCTTTGACTGTATTGATTTGGAAAGGATACGAGATAAATGGGAATACATTTTACATGATTGACCAAGATCAAAAGAGCACCAACCAAAACAGCGGTGTCCGCTTTGATGCAACAACCGAGAGGCGAAATGACACATATTATGGTTACATAGTGGACATATGGGAACTTGACTACGGACATGATTTTAAGGTCCCTTTGTTTAAGTGCAAATGGGTCAATCTGTTAGGAGGCGGGGTACAGGTAGACCCACAGTATGGAATGACAACAGTGGATCTGAAAAATCTTGGGTACACTGACGAACCGTTCGTCCTAGCCAATGATGTGGCACATGTTATCGATGTGAAGGACATGTCTACCAGACCGAGAAAAAGAAAAGATAAGGAAGCGAATACATCATACGATGAGCCAAAGCCCCACATAGTTCTTTCAGAAAACATGGACATCGTGGGAGTGGAGGGCAAGACAGACATGTCTGAAGATTATGAAAAGTTACATGAAATTCCTCCCTTCAAAGTCAAGGCTGACCCTAACATCCTGATAAATGATGAAGATTATCCATGGTTACGGCGCAATAAGCAAATGACACAAGCGAAGAAAAAGTGAAGACTTTCTCCCGCAACTATTACGATGATACCATGCCAACTTTATAATAGACGAGTATGATACCATTGTCCGTTTTGTACATGCACATGCTATGTGGGTGAATTTATGATACCATGCCAACTTTCAACTTTTTCAGAGTTCATTTGAAATGCTTTAATGTCTTATGGTTCGGCCCTCGTAATACCATTAATACCGTTTCACTCCTTGTCAACCATGTTCTCACCAAGAACACTCTATAGGCGCATCTATGTTCATTTTTTTAGTAAAGTTAATCACAAACTTGTGATTCACACAAATTTCAAAGAATTCAAATTTGAAAACTAATGGCACTAACATAAAGTTTATAATTTTGCCGACCTAAAAGAAAAAAGAATTAAAAATAAAGCAAAAACCAAAAGAAAATTAATAATGCAGAAAACAAAATAAAAATAGCAACAATAAGTATTTTGTTGTAAGTAGAAACAAAATAAAATAAATAAAGCAACAAAGAAAACAAAAAAAAACAAAAAAAGTGTTTTCAAATTTGAAAACTAATGGC